>NC_056737.1:848995002-849267502 GCF_019279795.1 Protopterus annectens | reverse complement strand
ATGAGTATTCCACTTTAGTTTGTAATACAGCACTTAGATGAAAGTGTGTCAGCACAGCAGCACCAAAACAGCTATACGTGTCACATGTGGGGTCACCACATATTCATATGGCACAGCTGTTTATGTCTGTAGGAGACTGCTGTGACCATTCAATAATAAGAGATACTCTGGCATATTTAAGTGGGGAATTGCCATAACCCTACATACATGCAAGTCACAGTACCATATATTGGGGCTACACCTGGTACCCATAGGTGATACCCAGGTGGATACATTGGGAAGAGTTCATGGGCAGTAATGCATGCATGGTACACTAAATAACATGTATTGTCTGCAGGTATACATATATCACTATGACCATCTGGGGAAGAAGCAAATGGGGATGTTCAAGCAGGGGAATGTTGTGTTACAGCAGACTCTTCACATGGATGGCCTGACCCTATGATGTTGACCAGTAGGTCAAGGACCATTTCTGGCTGAGTACTGTATGGGATGTGCATGTTGTGGTAGGCCATAATGGGTCCCTAAAACAAGTACAAAGGAGGGTTACAGATGTGCTTTCCCATCCAAAGTACAGGGCTTAGGACATCATAATTAACAGGACCACCATAGGCTCTGAGCCATATGTACCCTAGTGGCTGACAGAGTTTGAAGAATTTTTGGTGTCTCTTACAGGGCAGGAGAACCTGCCCATAATATCAAATGGTGGCTTTGTTGTGGATGCAGGACTGGCATGTACTACTCAAATGATGTAGCAGGTTAGTACTGAGCATGCTACTACCATGGTATGATACATAAGTATGCATGAAGTGGAATGACTGTGACTGGTGGCAACCTGCATCTCTGTAGTCTAGTAGCTTCCAGTTTGTAAACACCATGTCGTGCATTGTATAGCAATGATTACCATATGTCAGGGGAAAAATGCCATCATAAGTCTGTGTGGGGTTCACACTAGTATCATGGGTTTCATACATTCACAGGATCCACTGTCGTAAGGTCCTGTGTATCAACAGAATACTTACATCAGCAGGACACCTGTCATTGATGATGATGATTACATGCCGGAAGAATGGGCTGATAACACAGTGACATGGTGACACTTCTGCTGCAGTTTGTAGAAGTACACATACATCCACAGGTAAAGAAGCCCTTGCAGAAATCACTGCTGAGTGTGCAGCCTGAAATTACTTGACATCATGCGTCTTAACCTCTAAGTGCAGGAAATCTGGACAAAGACTACAGTAACAGAGGGTCAGATGGACAAAAATAAGGACAGGTTTTAAACATTGCTCTTATAAACTTAGAAAGTTGCTAGAATAACAGGATTTATGTAAGCATGCATTTTTCTGAAGGATATGAAGTCTGAAACACAAACATATGTCATTAGGGACATCAGTCCTCAGTGATTTGCCAGAAAATCACAAATTTAATGATGAATAGACCAAAAGTTTGAGCTAAATATCTGGACATTCTGGGAAATCTGGACAGCTGAGAGGTATGCTTCACAAAGCATCTGTAGGTGAGACTCCCATATGGGCTCCTCCTGTGTCCCCATCAGATGCAGCCACTGACATGTACACTGCTTCTGATTTAGGCATACCCAGCATAAGTGAGAGATGTGGGGTAGTCTGGCATAGCACTGTGGAGCTGGTAAGTGTTCTCTTTGACATGCAGAAGGATATGTGGCACCTGCATAGTTACCTGAAGTATAATGAGACACTACTACTACTACTGAGGTTACCTTTGCTGAAAGTCACCTTTGTAGGTGCTTCTATATGACACATTATGACTTCCTTCCATTCTATCAGTGATAATGGTGGTGTCCATGGCTATATAATGGTTTGGACATAAGGCAGATGTGCATAGGGCATTCCAAATCTGAGAACACACAGAACTGTAAATAATCTGTTGGTGTCATATGCTAAGACATGGTCTGGCATCCCTAGTTATGCTTAGAGACACTCCTTGGGCTCTACCTATGGGATGCCTCCTCAATATGGCCAAGCAAATTCCTCTAGTTCAAATCCATCCCTACCACAGGATAGACCCAAACACAACATGACCAGGCAGCACAGTGCTCCGTGTCCTGTAATATGATCTCAACCCCATACCTGTATGATGTGATCCTTCAGAGCCATTAGATTTCCAGAGTAATTGGCTACTATAGTCATATCCTGTGATCTTGCCCCCACGTTGTAGTCAGCTATGACATTTCTCCCCACACATGCTACTGATGATGAAGAGTGTGACCTAACCACCCCTATCTTGTATAGCTTTGTTGATATCCGATGTACAGTGTGATCAAATCATGCACTACCCAGTGCTACAGTATATTTCTTATTATTCTGCATTGCTTATGTTGCTACCCTAGATGTGGACTAGAGGCTGCGGCTTTACCAGTACTGCAATGGAGTACATCTCCTTCTGCCTCAGTTTTGGTTTTGCTACTCCATTGCCCTATCCTGCATCTCCTCCCTGTCATACTATTGCTGCTTGGTCAGCTATGGCCTGTGCTGGCATGGCATTGTTGGTCTGTACCATCTGTTTACCCAAGGCCACATTGTGTTGTATCACACACTACAGATATTTTCTGTGTATCATCAGAATATCACTGGTGGTTTCTAAACAGTGAAATCTACTCTGCACTAGTCTAAAGAATCTTTCAACAATATAAATTTGTCTCAGCATGTATTGTGTTGTATGACATTTCTGCCATTATCTGTGGGTTATGAAGGGAAGGTCTTAGCCAGGATAGTCAAGGCTACACATACCATTGTGTGCAACAGGAATGGGCAAACAATATTTACCCCTTGAGATTCTGCTCATTGGTGACATAGTTTTACTTAGAAACCATATTTCTGTCAACTCTGAAGTGATTATCTATATCTCTTTATTTTAAACTTGAATCTGTTGTGCCTCCACATGGGGTGCCTTCATTGTTAAAAAGAATTTAAAGACTCCACTTTATGTAACTAGAGAGATGTCTCTTAGGACATACCTTTCCACCTCTAAGCACAACAAATCTGGACAAAGCTAAAAATAATGGGGGGACAAAAGCTCAAAATCAGGGACAAATTTTAAATATTGATCATGTAAACTTGGAAAGTTACTAGAATAAAATGTTTTTCCTTAGCATGAATTTTCTGAGGGATATGAAGTCTGAAACTCAAACGTACTATTTATTGACTTCAGTTTTCAATTATTTTTCCGAAAGCCACACATTTTATGAGGAGTAGACCAAAAATATGAAGCAAAAATCTGGACATTCTGTGAAAATCTGGACAGCTAAGAGATATATTTTAGGAGACAACATCACTGATCTTTTAATACTGAATTTTAATAAAGCTTATGGCTTTATTCTAAACTACACTGGAAAAAGAGAAAAACCCTGCAAGTAGGATCCAAGTGCAAGGCAAAACAAGCTATCAGTAACTGAAAAAATGCCAGCACAAAACTCAGTATATATCAGCAACAAAACTACAGCAACACTAAGGTAAAACTTAAGTGTTTTAATACATATCAAACAATTCAATAATCCAGACCGGTTTCAGCCTAACATGACTTTCTTCAGTGGAACAAGAAAAGTACAAACATGAATTAATTCTAAACTATCTCAAACTCTGCAAATTCTTTAATTACATTAATGTTATTTCTGAATTTTTACTTTATTATTAACTACAAGGATACTACAATTTAGAGAAAACAACACATCTTCACCTTGCAGCAGCCTCTAATAATGTAAACATATCTCAGTCATGTCTGTAATCAAATGACAATGTTTTGCAGGTATCTGCCTACCCTTCATCTTTCATTGATCCATCGCTGTGATAATTTTCTATGAATTTAGCAGAAGATCACTTTACTTGCTTTCTGATTTTTCCTCAGGGAAATTGATGGTGGAATCAGATTAGGGCATGACAGGCCAAACTTGTCTTTTCCCAGGTGCACATTCTAGCTTGTCCTGGAAAATCCACAGTGACTCCCAGGGATCATAAAAAACACAGCCCTAGAGTATATCTGAAAATGCCCTGTGACCTTCTCATGGTGAGCCATGACAGAAACAGTTCCAGTGAAGGGTGCCTGAGACATTTTGAAAGAGATCAGAACCACTTTAGTTATTTGCTCATACTTCAGAAGAGTAGTTGCTCTCCTTTAGATGTTTCCCAGGTCACCAAGCTACTCACGTCATAATGAAGGACAAATGCAGTGACCCTCTAGAAAACAAAATCCCTACTTGTACTAGTAAAGTTTTTTTTTTGGGGGGGGGTTCTTACCCACAGCTCATCACCACAGTATCGATGGGACATAAAAACATAAAATGGTTGCAAATCAATATCTTTGCTCCAAAACTCAGCTCCCTCTTCATTATTAGAGAACACTTCAGTACTAACATTACTGCTGTTGCTACCCTACTCTTCTGATCAAGACATTCCTCACCATCAGTCATAAATATGATCCAAACTAACTTAAATTGTTCATCTTAAGGAGGGTGTCTTCTCTATGTTGAACAGAAAAATTGCTCTTTTCCTTGAGAGTAGCATGATCTCAGATTTTTAACTGCTGATTTTCTACCCATTTAGTTCATACTCAGAAACAAGTCACTCAAGGGTGCCAGGGACAATTTCTATAAATAGTTAGATTGCCTCCTGTAGGTCTCCAAACCAGCCACCCCTCTCTTCTTGGAAGTGTGTTGACATCTCATCCATGAAATCATTTAGTGGAATGTTGATAAGCTTACCTTGGATGAAACATGACACCCACATGAAAGGAATTTGACTTTATGCCAAGAATCTTTACAGAACTGTCACTGCATTCACAGAAGGATCAGCTGTCACACAACAGTAGTGCCAATACCACCAACCCTCACAAGGCCTCTCATAAAACATGAACGGCATATGGATATCAGCTGTCTTAAAGCCCACAAACAACAATAGAGAAGATAACTGAACTTCCACAACTTCTTAAAAACTGTGGAAAATTAAAATATGGATTAGCATGACTGTATACTCAGTAGCCTACCGGTGACTGCAAGGTAATCTGTGACTCATTTTGTAAGCCATAAAAGACCCAGTCCCAGTTGACCTCCTATTTTTTTCAAAGTAACAGTGGCTCAACAAACACCTGCACTAAGAACTTAAATCTACACCAACAAATAAACAGAAACTCATTAGAGAGATCGGTTCCTAATGCAATGCATTCCCACCCTATAGAATAAGTAACCACTACAGGTTAAACAGAGTAGTACTACTTTAACTACCTTTAAGGCTAGCCTTGATGACTATATGGGTAAACATAAAATTACAGCAGGGTTATCATATATGAAAAGGGTGGCAAGGACTTTTAAATTTATCTTCTTAAAGGTGTATATGGCTATGCATATTATAGTCCCTGTAATCACTTGCCTATTATATTTCTATGTCCACTGTTTTATAGCTTAAATGAAATTCCCTTTGTTCTTTTTCAGTCAGAGGTTCAGCTATCAGACTGAGTTGCCTGGCAGGCATTCTGGTAAAGATTTTTTTCTGTTAGACTGAGTATTGTGATCCCTCTATAGATTGAAAACATCTCCCTTTATTTCTTAAAGGCAGCGACCACATCTTGCAATTCCAAAGGCATTGTCATCATCATCAAAGCAAAATGTAAGATTATTAATCATGCTGCTCTGACCCAGTCTATGCTTTCAATGTTTACATTTGGACTTAATATACTTGGAGCCTCATCAGTATGCAGGACTGAACCACCACAATGACTTTTAGTGCAGTGATGGATCATGGATGCCAGCTCTCCAGAGATTTCTGATACTTCCTTCTAGTTAGACACCTTAGTCACCAGGTTAAGACTTCCAATAAATGTTACTTCTCTCTATCGACAGCCTTCCCATTAATTGTGTGCCCTTTGCCACCATTGCTTAATACAGCCTAAGTGAAGTTCCACCTTTCCAGCTTGAGGCTGAAAATTATTTGCTGTAGTCACTTTTAAACCATCCAATACACATTTCTATAGTTTTTCCTGAATTCCTCACATATAAGAAGAATTTGATTTGTAAATGCTATTATTGCAGTTTCTGGGCATGTTGGCACCTCTCACTGAATGAGAGCATCCTTTACAAGTATTCAGTAAACAAAGTATGCTAGCTGAACTTCTAGCTAGGTTAATAAATGAAAAAAAAACTTCACACGCAATTTTGGAAATAAGATATCAAGGAAAATCATACTGTTTTAATACCGAAATTATTCATTTTTTTGAAGAATACTATTCAAGTATTTAAGGTCCCCAGTCTCTCAGTGTCTCAAAACAAGAGAAAGAACAATTGTTGAACCAATTAAATTTTCCATGTTTAAACTCATCACAACAAGATTTTGTTATTATGCCTATAAGGTTCACAGGTTCATAGGTAGGTACTAGGCTATCGGTCCAAGGACCTACATAAGCCTAGCCAACAAGGTTCCCTGGTTTACACCACCCAAAAAAGTTATTTTCCTGTGCCATTGTTGAGTAGAGACACAGAAGTGATCCCCGAGGTGTATTTCTTATTTCCCAACCACTCATGAAGATTTTTCTTGAAGAGTGCTAATGAAGAACCTTGCTTGACATAGATGGGTAGCCTGTTCCAGAGTATGGGAAGTCTCTGGGACAGGAATCTATCCCTCCAGCATGTCCTGTTTATTGTGGTGACAAGGTTTAGGTTCCTAGAGCATGTAGCTCAGAGGGATTAGGATTTCTTTAGGTGTAGCATGTCCACCAGCTCTGGGTTTGACATAGCTTTATATGTTAGGCAGAGATCACCTCAGAGTAGGCGATATGCTACGAAGTATAGCTGGATTTTTTTGAGGCGGTCAGTGTAGGTCATTTGTTTGAGGCCAGTAATCCTCTTTGTGAGGTACTTCTGTGACCTTTCCAGCTGCTGCAGATGTCTTGTGAGGTATATTCCAAAAGGGGCATTGTACTCTAAATTACTCAGCAAGAAATAATTAATGTTATTAATAATCTAAAATTGAATAAAGCCCCTGGACCAGATGGCTTCATGGCAGAATTTTATAAGGCCATTTGTCTGATAATTTCTAGGGTTTTGTTATCTGTATTCAGTTATATAAAAGACTATAAAATTAATGACATACTTCTAAATGCTTCTAACAGTATCTTCATACTCAAGGAAAATGCTGACTATAAGAATCATTGGAGTTACAGACCCATTTCATTAATTAATTTGGACATAAAAATATTTTCTACAATTATAGCCAATAGTCTGAAACTTGTTATATCATCCATTGTTTCACACTCCGTGTTTTATCCAAGACAGACAAGCTTGTGATAACACACTCACTCTAGATACATTAATACAAATCTCAAATCAGACACATGATTCTCAGTTCACTCTGTTAATTGATTCATCTAGGGCTTTTTATAGACTTAACCTTGACTTCCTTCTAGCGGTTCTCTCCTGTTTCAGTTTCTCTGAAAACTTTAGACAACTTGTGAAATCACTATACTCCAATGTTTATACTGTCCTTTATATCAATGAATACACATCAGTAACTATACAGATTAAAAATGGAACAAGGCAGGGATGCCCACTATCTCCATTTCCTTTTAACTTGTACATTGAACCTCATTTTCTAATGATTAATCAGAAAACCTTTCATCATATTCTTATACTATATAATACTAAGGTGGCATTATCAGCTTTCACAGATGATTTAAACCTATGTTTCAGTCTGTCAGGATCTGACTTACCAAAAATCTTTAAAGCAATAGAAACTTATTCATAAGTTTAGAACTACAAATTAAACTTGGGGAAATCTTCAATTTTTCCTATTAATCTGCCATAGCCTTCTTCAGAAATACTCTTACATGTGAAGTTTAGTTAAGATTCCATAATAGGAGTGATGTTCCATAATGATCTTAATTTATTCTACCAAAATAATATCACTAAACTTTGGTCAGACATACAACATGACTGTAACAAATGGAACAAACTTCATCTTCCCTTCCACTCTAAGGTGGCTGCCGTTAAGATGAATATCCTGCCAAGATTACTTTACTTGTTCAACACTTCCTGGATCTCAATACAGAACAACTTCTTTAAGAGAGTTCATCCCTTTATTGCCAAGTTCATATGGTCTCCTAAGTCAATAAGGATAGCTTACCAGAAACGGATTTGTCCCAAAGATAGAGACGGCCTAAACCTCCCAGATTTAAAATCATACTATGATATTATAAATAGCACTAAAATTGTCAAATTTATCCCAAACAATAGCTCCTGGTTGCCATTATAGATTGCATTAATTCATAATTACATTAGCTCTCTTAAGTTTAAAAACACACAAACAAAACTAGGTAAATCAAGAAAAGAAGAGTAGTAAAATCCACCAAACTGTTTATTGTAAGCACTTTCGTGCACTAAATAAGTACACTTCTTCAGACAAACATTTCACAAAATGACAAACTTTTTACTTGGTGCACATCAGTTTATTCAACTGCGTATGTGTTTTTAAATTTGAGGGCAGGTTTAATTATTTAATCATTTAATTATTTAATTAATTGATTAATTTTTTTAATTGGCGCTCATTTATACTATATAAAGTTTGTCATTTTGTGAAATGTTTGTCTGAAGAAGTGCACTTATTTAGTGCATGAAAGCGCTTACAATAAACAGTTTGGTGGATTTTACTACTCTTCTTCTCTTAAGTTTAACTCTAAGGCTTTCCCTTTCCTTAGCAAATCAAGCTTGAAATACCTTAAAGTTAATGCTTTTTTAAAAACAGCATAATTTTGATTCAAAATCTGTTTGCGTCATTGAATCTAACCAATGCTTTTTATTCACTTCAACCACTCCACCTTAACCCTAACCTAAAGCTAAACAACTCTATGCTTGACTTAAGCAAATTCCCGTTATTAAAACAGAAATGCATTATCGACCTCCTTCCTTTTCTTAGAAGTCCCATTACAGACTTAAGAATGGTTTTAAACCTCCCCATGAGTTGCACCATTATTGTAAGACAGGTCAGAGAACTACAGTATATTCTAGTGTTCTTCCATCACTCAGTATAGACGTTAATGATATAAATACCTCCAAAACCCTATGGTCACTATTGCTAAGAAGGAAAAAAAGGATTTCAAGTACTTATAAACTAATTGCTGCAATCAGATACCAAAATGATGTTATTTTTTCAAAATACTGGATGGAAATGAATTCTGATTTATCTATAAAACAAATAACTCAATCTTTCTCAGTAACATCTAGCCTATTCCCTTTTAAGAAACTTAGTTATATACAACTTGTGATCACTAATAATGCTAATCACACCCCCTACATTATCAATAAATTTAATAGGTTCATAGATTGCTACTAGGCTAATTGCCCTTGTAGGCCATTTTAAGCCTAGCCAATTACCCCATGTGAGAATCAAACCCTGCACCTTGTGCATGTAAGGTAACCATCTTAACCATTATGCCACCCTCCCACCTATTATAATGCTCTACTTCACCCTTCTGCCCCTACTGTGATCAACAAAAAGCCAACCTTTTGCATATATTTTGGAGTTGTAAGTGTGTCTATAAACTTTGGTACTCCTTAAGAATTACATGACAGAAAGTGGGCTATGAAAAATCAACCCTTTCTTGGGAATTTTCATTACTTCATATCCCACCTCCTGGATTGACAGAGTTACAAACCCGAATCCTAGTAACTCTTTTTCTTTAATCAGACTTTACATTGACTTGAATTGGAAGGATAGATCTCTACTTATTTGGAAAGGGTTCAAGAAAATGGCAACTAAATACCTAACAGCCCATAAATTTCTCAAGGGTAATCAAAAGGCACACTCTAATTTTATGGAGTTCTGGTCCATACTGTTTAATAATATTTTGATATAGGTCTATATCCCCTGTTGTTTTGTTTTACCTTATATTTTGTCTTGAGGGAGGTATTAGATTCTCTCCTAATAAATTATTGACTCACATCTGTTAAAATGCTGGTGAGCTAAGGGAGCCTATAACAAGTTATTTTTTACTCGACATAGCAGTTTATTTTAAAATTTAGAAATGTAATAATTTTTATGATTTTGGCAAATTGCACTTATGTATATAGTTATTTACTTAATACTCATGTTTGGTTTTGTATTCTGATGATTGTTTGTTGAATTCTTCTGTTAATGTGTATGTTATTTATTTTAGTGATGTTCATTAAATACAAAAGGTGTTTAATAAAGATTTTTGAAAAAAAAAGTAAACAAAGTATGCTAGCCACACTGTGCTGAGCACCGAATATAAAGAATCTCAAGAAGTAAAACAAACTTCACAAAATGGCAGGAGCCAGAGGAACCAAAATGACAAGCTCAGAAGGTTGAATCCTGAAAGGATATTGTGACAAAGAAGGCCAACTCCTCAAGCAGAGACACTTTTGAAAGGTTTGCACTAAAGAAAATGATACTAGGTCTCAAATATCTGCAATGTACACATTCTTGATATAAATACTGGAATCAGAAAAAGCCCCTGTGGAGTGACTTTTGACTGAATTTGCCAATAGGTGATTGTCTGCTTGGTGATAAAAACAATGGCGTTAGCCATCCTTTTTTTCCAAAATGTTTGATTGGACTCCATCAAACATCTTTACTGGAGGCAAAAGAGACAAACAGCTGATTTTTTCTACTGTGTAAGGTAAAACAATGCTTGCTACCAAGTAGTTATCATATTTGGGGTATTACAAAGTAGGTAAAAGTTCTCCTATATGTCTTGGCCTGTGGGTGAGGCAGTGGTGTTCCTGCCATCTCCATGTCTATGTAGGAACTTTGGGACAAGAGAGATAAAAGGAGATGACAGACCTAACAAAAATCTGGAGCAGGAATACCATATTATAAAATGGGCCAAAATTAAATAGCTACAAACAAATATATTTATTAAAAATACAGGACCTGTTAGATGTGACAAGACTTGAAGACATCAACCCTGATCTGTGTATGTAAGTTTCTCAAGTAGTTCAAAACAAAATAGCCAGAGTTCACAGAAACAGATCTCAAAACATATTCATGAACATATGCATATAATTTAAAAACAGGACTACTGTTTAGATTTTGCCCTTTCCACCTGTCAAACAACTCCTTGAAATATAAGCAAATCTGCCATGGGGTGGCAGTGAAGCCCAAGTTACCATAAAATGAAAAATTTGTCTTGCCATAAAAATGAAAAATTTCTGTTGTACATTTTTGTAAGTGGATTAGCTGATATCTTCCATGCTCTCAGCGCATGATCTCTCAGTTAAAGTCTACTAACATTATGAGGCGGAAAATGCAGAAAAATTGAGGCAATCTGTAACAGAAAAAAATGTGCTTCATCTACTGAGTATCATACAACTCTAGGGGGTACACATGTGACCTCTGTAATCTGTCAGCCTAGATTCTAGATTGCTACCTATAAAGAGAGGAAGAAAGCATCTGGCACAATGTTTCCAGCAGAAGGAACTACAGAATAAATACAGACTGCAATATATCCCTTAGTTGTCAAGTCACTGGTAAGCAGGCAAAGTGTAAATGTTTGGAAACTCATGCAAACATCCATTTTTGAATGATGTGCCACAAGCAAAGAGAGGGGGTTGGAGGGTAAATGTTGTAGGTGTGCTTCCAGAAAAAGGTCTGCTGCACAATACGATGACCTCAGTGACCTACCTCTTAACTTTAATCCCTAAAAAGAGGGGTTTGTTTGTTGCTGAACAAACACAGGCAACATGTGAGACATTTGAGTAGCTGAGATCAGTGGGTGAGCAAACTACAGGAATATTTATCAAGTGCTGTAGACAAATTATATCTGCATTAAGCTGTTCTACAGTGAGCCTTTAGTAATGTGGATTTTCCTGCAGCAGACATTTTTTATAGATATGACTGTTAAGTGAGAGATACAGGAAGGAAAAATCAAAAAAATTATAAGCTGTCACCTCTCATACCTGAAAGCTTTCATGAGTGTCACTGGTTTGTAGTAATAACCAAGACAATGGGCCAGATTTACGAAAGCTTGCATGGAGTGCAAGAAGAGTGTATGAGCTCATGATGGCAATATGTCTGCTGTGGTGCGATCCAGGTACAGCTGGCAGGGGTGTGCACGAGAGCTGCTAAAGCTACTCTTGCACGGACAGTGTCATGGTATGCAAATTACCTCATTTGCTGGTGAAAGCCATGCAAATGAGGTAAATTTGTGATCCAGGAAACACTAACCTGTCCGTGGAAGATTAGTGTTAGCTGCAGAAATGTACTCCGTTGGTAACGGAGTACCGTTCTGCAAATAGCTAAACGGAGCTATGACAGCTCCAAATAAAGGATGCGTACAGTTGAGGAAGCATGCCAATGGCCAAATATAAGGCCATTGGCATTTATAAATGCTTAAAAATATAAAAATTTTACTTTTTTTTCCCGATCTCTGATGTTTAAGCATAGCGCAGCACCGTGCAAACAAGCGGCGCTTATAAAAACAAGAAAATAATTAAAAAAAAGCCAAAAATAGGCATTTTCATTAAAAAGCTTATTCTGCCATGCAGATGAATGGCAGGCTGAAGACAACATGGCCACTGAGTAATGGTTGCTAAGGGGGGGAAGCTCAGTGTCAGAGATGTAACCATGCATTAGTAGGCAATCCTATGCAAATGAGGATAAGGATAGTGAATCCCAATTTTCCCCAGCATGTGAGCCATGTCCCAAGAGTGTAAGAGTATGGGTAGGTGAGTAGTAGAGTAGAATATAGGTGACATCATGAGGGGGTGTGTCAGACAGGCTGTAAGCTAATTAGAGCACAGTGGCTTATTTTGCTTTGAGTTGATCAGGATTGCAAGAGGCGTGCCTACAGTTGTCCTATTTGAAAACCTCAAACCAAAGGTGCACGATGTTAAAAGATAGGAAACTACTTGCAAACATGCACACAGCATGTGCGTGCATGTGTGCTCGTTTGTGCTTGTTTGCACGGTGCTTCCCCCGGGTGGAAATAGAAAGGCAAAAGGAAGGAAAAGAAGTAGTAAGAAGTTAACCAAGGAGATCTAGTGGAGCTGCCAGGTGAAATATATCAGAATCAGCCAATTACACAGGCAGCAGACTAGCCCAGCCCAGCCCAGCCCAGCACTTTAAACTCTGCAAACAGCATTCCCCCCTGTTTTTTCCCAAGAACTCTGCAACACTGCAGTATACAAAGAGGGAAAGCTTAAAAGGCTTAAGTCAGACAAAATGTTAGGGGCTGCTCTTGCTATCATAAACCAACATGTGCAAGGTGCTGAGGGTGGTGATGTTGTGAATGCTGCTGAGCAACCCACAGTGAGGAGACGGAGAAGAGTGTACAGACCCAGGGTAACCTACCAGGGGCTACATGAGCTGGAGATAGTGGAGCCCTATAGGGTGGACAGAGACCTCCTACAGCAAATTGTTGAGCTGTGCCGGCCACGCCTCACACACAGAACCAACAGAGGGGAACCCATCCCAGTGGATACCAAGGTATGTGTTGGCATAAGAATACTAGCTACAGCTACCTTCCAAAGACCAACTGGTGATATGATGGGGATTTCACAGGCATCAGCATCCAGGGTATTCCACCAGTTCCTGGATGCCATGTCAGCACATGTCGGTGACCACGTATATTTCCCCAATTCCTGTGAGGCATTGGCCAGCAATATGTGTCTTTTTCACCAAATAGCAGAATACCCTGAGGTAGTGGGTACAATAGACTGCATGCACATATGCATCAAAGCACCACCCGGTGAGCAGGGTAGGGTCTACATCAACCACAAGGGCTTCCCCTCCATCAACTGCCAGGTCGTGTGCGATGCCCAGGGCATAATAATGAATGTGTGTGCTGGCTGCCCTGGAAGCTATCACGATTCCCACATCTGGCATCTGGCACAGCTATACCAGAGATTTGCCAATGGGGACATCCCTGATGGTCACCTAGTGGGGGATGCTGGATACGCACTGGAGCCGTGGCTGATGACACCCATCAGAAATGCACACACATCTGAACAAGAACTCCATAATGAGGCACATGCACAAACCAGAAACATAACTGAGTGTGTGTTTGGGATGCTCAAGTCATGGTTCCAGTGCCTGGATACATCTGGTGGAGCCTTGCAGTAATCACCAACTACATGTACCCAAATTATTATGGTATGTGCCATGCTACACAATATGATCCTGCGGAAACAGCTGCAGCAAGAACAGCATGGGGCAGGGCCAAACAGCCCCCCACCATTGCCAAGGCCTGCACAGGCACAGCGTGACTCAGAGGAGGAACAAACTGAGCCTGCCCCAGTAGACAGAAGGAGGCGTGCCCTGGCTTTGGCAAAGAGACAACGCATAGCACATACACTGACTCAGTAGGAACCCTGGAATTGACACCTCTCTCTGACTCACACATACAGTAAAAGTGATGCCTAACTTGACACTACCTGTTTTCAAACATGTGTAGGGAGTGTACTATGTGCATCCAACATAGGCAGCCCTGCAGCACCACCTGAGGCATGAGTGCCCTATTTTAAGCAATATAAAGCACTGCTAAGCACATTTTACCATTACTGAGCATATTTAAATACAATTGCGTGTAGCTGTGCACCGCGCTAACCAGCACAACGTCGGGCAACGTCGGGCAATGTTGGGCAAAGTTGGGCAAAGTCGAGCAAAGTCGGGTAAACACGTTCACACCTGCTTTACTGTTCCTTAACCAGTCAGGTCTGCCCAGCAGGAAAATGAAAAGCAGTGACAAGGCTTGAACTCAGTCACAGTAGTGAACCACTAAGCCATCACAGCATTTCACTGTTCACTGGCACAGACACGACTTAAGTCACTCACACATACCAGTTGGGGGGGGGGGTCACATACCTAACAGTCACAGCCAGCAGGACAATTGTAGACAAAATGCAAACACAAACAAATGCTGTATCATGCCCTCTGAAGAGGCATATGAGTAAGCTCCCCCCAGGCCTATGCAGACAGATAACAGCAGGTCAAGCAGTGTGATGTGGGATTGGTAGGCTATGAAGTCACAAACTAATATGCGTCTAATTGGAAGCTAAGGTCTGTAGTACAGTGGTATGCCTCAAGCCAGTACAATAGAGTGAAATGGAGTACCTGACATAGCAGTGCAGACCTAGCAAATGTGTATAAGTGTCAGGTGTACCCCTGATCCTATGTACACCCACAGTAACAATCAGATGTGCCACCCCGGGTAGAAATGTACAAATAATAGCGGTCCCCACTGTATGTAGAAATGTTGATGAGTCTATGCAAATTGACTCATGGAAGCCCTGCAGGCACAGAGTGCTTCCTGTTGATGTACAACACAAAGGTGAGCCCTGAAGTAAAAAACAACTTGATTCTTCAAACACGTATAGTATATATGCCCATAGTGGGCATGCTCACACACTTAAACAAATGAAGCAAATGTCAGTCAACAACATACTGAAAGGTCATACTGGGCATGCTCACACACTTAGGCCATGTCTGAGTACAGCAGTGGGCCACACATATCTGGCAGTAACAATTCTTACTCCAGACACTTGTCACTATTCACCAATCCTGCCTTGCGCTCACAGTGATATGAAAACAGACCCATATAATATACTGGACCCCTGTCATAATCAAACTATGAAATACAATTACTTAAGTTGTTCAAAGAAAATGAAAATCCAAAGAAGATCAATAAATCTCCGATCAGTATCACCAAGAAACAATGAGCACTCCTAACATTATCCAAGCCCTGTTCTGGCAAAAATATTGCCAAAGAGTCCATAGAGAACCATGAAGCTTTCTTTAGCTATGTCATAAATATCAGTGTAAACTCATGTATGTTCTGAGTCAGTGCAAAGTGAAAATGAATACATGTACATGAGTGACATTGCCAACATCTTGTCAGACAGGTTCATACATATTTTACCCCCCTCTCCCTGACAAATGGGCCCATTATCATACCTGGAGATTGTGAAAAGCCAGAAATCACATATACAATGGCTAAACAGCTCTATCCAAACCTAAAATATGGTGTGTATGGGATGACATAGTGTCCCTGGCTGTGTCATATGTGAACGCCAAAACAAACAGACCCTGCACCTGAACAGTCTGTTGAGACTCACCTTCTGTACAGGATATGAAACTGTTGAATGGGTTACAGCAATGTTTGGCACACTCCACAAGTGTTGGTGCACAACAGACCATGGGAACTATTGTCTTATAAGCCTAATAAGCCTGATCTGCAAGGCCATGGAGCCCATCATTATGGAACTCATAAACAGAGCTATTGGGAGCCTACAAACACCCAACCCTACCCATTTTGGTTTGGTCAGGGGCAGATCATGGTCCTTAAACCTGCTAGACAGTTTTCAAAGCAGTTACCCAGGACATACATCAATAAAATGAGCTCCACATGGCCTACATAGACCTTGAAAAGCCCTTTTCCAACATCTCACATACATGTCGTATCCACAAAATCAACAACCTGTGCATAAACACGTATGTCATCTGATGGATTGCCAACTGGGGCACAGATAGATCCCACAAGGTAAGAATTGTGGTCTCCCTGTTGGACTGTAAGCTGGTAACAACTGCTGTCCCCCATGGCTCAGTCCTGGGACCCCTCCTGTCTGGTGTATACTTTTCAGAAATACAGTCAAACACATGAGGGCTATGGTTAGCAAAGTTTGTGGATGACTGCAAAAAGGTTGTCATAATCGATGTTTGGGACAACAGAGACATCCTTAAAAAGGATCTCAGTCAGACAGATGTGGTGTCAAAATGATGGCCTCGAGCTACAGTCATACAAATACCACATAGGTGCCAACACCCTAAATATGGAGGTAATAATAAGGGATCTATGGACACATGTGGATAGTCATCTCTCCTTCCAGAAACAC
Source organism: Protopterus annectens (assembly GCF_019279795.1). Taxonomy (NCBI): domain Eukaryota; kingdom Metazoa; phylum Chordata; order Ceratodontiformes; family Protopteridae; genus Protopterus; species Protopterus annectens. The sequence continues at coordinate 849,250,632 of NC_056737.1, read as the reverse complement.
ATTCACAAAGTGGTTAGAAAATCATGCTATGTGTTCCCACAAATTGCAAAGGTCTTTGCATGTAGGTCAAAGGAGGTTCCCTCTACTTATCAGTCATCAGACCCATCAGAGAGTATCACGGTACACTTGCGATGAATCTGACTAGGCACCTTCAGCAGCTGGAACGATCACTGAAGTACTTCAACAAGAGGATTACTGGCCTCAAACAGTTGCCCCATGCAACAAGACTGAAGTTAACTTAATCTGTACTCTGTTGCATACTGTCTACTCAGGCGATCTCTGCCCGACAGACAGGTCCATGTCCAATGCAGAACTGATGTACATCCTCTATCTGAAGTAAAGCCAAGCTCACTGTTCCACATGCTCTAGGGATATCATGATCACAACAATAAATAGAACATATTGGATGGATACATTACCAACTCACAGACTTCCTTTGCTTTGGAACACGCTCCCAACCTACATTAAGCTGAGTTTCTCACTGACACTCTTCCAGAGGAGCCTTGATGAGTGTATGTGAAACTGAACTGTCACACCATGGATCACTTCATCAGCTCTACTACACAGAGGCATAGGGAATTAACCCCATGTGTGGTGATAGCTGCACACTCTGGCCATACTAATATATGCCTTCAGGCAGATAGCCTATTACCTACCTATGTATCTATATATATATATGTAGGGGGAACACAGTATAATAAGTCAAAGATGGATGGGCAGAGATGTGTGTAAGAGGGTGACCATGACAGGGAGCCATCCAGGACTGTCCCAACCAGCACACATCCCAATGGCACAAAAGACATGAGGTGCACATCTCACCCACTGTACATAATAGCCACCAGTATCTGTAAGATTTACAGTGTATGTGGTGCATGTGCCTGCTGTACAACATGACTGCACAATGAAGTACACATCTACTATCTGTAGACATGTACCTGTCACATAGGTTCATAGGCAGACTATCTTCACGAAGGCATATATTAGCCTCGGCAAGTTGTGCAGCTTTCACCACCCCATTGGGTAGTCTCCTAAGCCCTAGTTCTAATAGTTAGTACCCTAAGCCCCTTTTTAGTGGGGCTGCTGATGTGATGCCTGGTGTGAATTGTCTGTTTCCCATCCACTCATCAAGGTTCCTATTGAAGAGTGTCAGCGAGGGGCTCTGTCTGATGTACATTGGGACTCTGTTCCGCAGTAAGGCAAGTGTCTGGGATGGTACTCTAGCCCACCAACATGTTGTATTCATTGTTGTGATGAGGTTCATATCCCTGGAGTGTGTAGTGCGACTCAATTTTGTTATCCGTAGATGGAGCATGTTCAACAGTTATGTGTTGGACATGGCTCTGTATGTTAGGCAAAGTGTGCCTCGGAGTAGGCGGTATGCAACGAAGAACAGATATAGTTTTACCAGATGTGTTGCATAACACAACTGTTTGAGGCCAGTAATCCTCTTGGTGAGGTACCTATGTACCTAGCTGCTGGATATGCTTAGTCGAGTACATCCAAAATGGTGCATTGTACTCAATGATGGGTCTGATTACTTAAGAGTAGAGGGCCACCACTACCTCTTTTGATCCTGATGCAAACCCTTTGTTGATTAGATGGACCACATAGGATTTTCTAATCACTTTGGCAACATGGTTGTCAAAGGAAAGATGACTATCTACTTGTGTCCCCGGATCCCTTATTACCCTGTCAGTTTTTAGGGGGTATCACCTATGTGGTAGTTTGTGGGTACTTTGATTTCCCCAAAGGGGACTACTATGTATTCTTTCACATTGAGCTTGAGACCATGATTCTGACACCACACATCTATCTCATAGAGTCCCTTCTGGAGAATATTTGTGTCATCCGGGGAATCTATTATGGCAAATACTTTACAGTTCCCAGCAAAACTAGTCAACCACAACCCTTCTGTGTTGGCATGTACTTTTGAGAAGTCTATACCAAACAGGAGGGACCCCAGGACTGAACCCTGTGGGACATCAGTTGTTACCAGTGTAGAGTCTGACATGTAGCCAGCAACTCTTAATTTGTGGGATCTATCTGTGAGCCAGTTTGCAATCCATCTTGTGATGTATGGATTCATGCCCAGGTTGGTGAGTTCATCTATGATACCTGACTGGGGAATGGTGTCAAAGGCCTTAGCGAGTTATAGGTAGGCTGTGTGGAGCTCCTTTCAATCATCTGTAGCCTGGGTAACTGTCTCAAAGAAATCCACCCAGTTCAGGAGGTGTGATCTGCATTTGAAAAAGCCAAATTAGGTGTGCTCAACTATGTGAAGGTTCCCAATGTCTTTATTGTTGACTTCCATTATGATTGGCTCCATTGCCTTGCAGATCAGACTCATCAGGCTCATAGAGCATGAATGCTAAGGGTCTTTTGTGGCCCCACCCCTGTGGAGTGGGAAGAACATTGCTGTGCAACATTCTATGGTTACATATCCTGTAGAGAGGATGTAGAGAGAGGTGTAGGTATCCTTGATGAATATGGCTATATCCCCACCCTATGTGCTATGATCCAGGTTTTGATGCTGGAAGGTATGGAATGAGTAGTATCCTGGTAGTGCTGGTGTGCTCTCTGGAGCCTTGAACTAGGTTTCTGATACTGCACAGATATCAATATTCTCCATACTGAGAAGTGCCTCAAGTGTGTGCATTTGGAGGCTGAGACTTCTGGCAATGAGTAGCATTTAGCTCACTTTGTGGGTATTTGTGTTGGTTACGGGGTTTGGTTTGTCCTGAGTGACCGGTTTTCCACACCTGAAGTCAACACCTCATTGGTCCGATCTGACCTTAAGCTAATTACCCTAAATATCCACATTCTGCCCCCACCCCCATTAAGGAAACCATGTTAAGAAATTTCGCCAAAGCCAACTTCATGCTTCTTAAGACAGAAGTGGTGAACTTCATGACACCCATGCAGATGGACAATACAGTTACAACTACTGAATCCTACACAATTGCACTTTATAAGCACTTGCATGAGTGCATGGATCATGTTATCCCAAACAGAATCAAGATGCTATCCTCCAAGAAAAGGAAGCCAACCTGGTGGTCCCCTGCCATAAACAAGCTGTACAACAGAAGGAAGAAACTGTTGCAAAAGAGAGTAAAATCCCATGAGTGGAGGAGCTCCCTGGTCAGCCACAGTAAGAAGCTGTGATCCCTGATAAAATCCTCCAAAGCTAGTTACGAAAACAATATCACTACTGATTCTAAATACAACCACAAAGCATTCTATAGCTATGTCAAGAATCTCATTGGCAACACTCAGGTCTGCTCTGAGTTACAGCACAATGGCACTAAATATAGAGAACCAGCTCATATTGCCAACATCCTGACAGATAGGTTCAGTGCTAAATTTACCCCCCTCTCACCCATGAAAGAGCCCATCTCTATACTGGAAGAATGCAAAGTTCCTGTCATCATGGCTGCACAGGTACAAACCACACTCTCCAAAGCCAGGAACATAGTATCCATGGGACCAGACAACATCCTAGGCTGCGTTCTACATGAACTACAGAATGAACTGGCACCACAACTAAGTACCATGTTCAATCATAGCCTCACCTCAGGCTTTGTGCCTGCTGAATGGTGCACAGTGATGGTTATCCCACTACACAATGGGGGAGCCACCACGGACCCTGGGAACTAGTGCCCCATTAGCCTGATGAGCCAGGTCTGCAAGGTCATGGAACGCATCATCATGGAACTTATAAACAAAGACATTGGTAATCTCCAAACTCAGGACCCCAACCAGTTCAGATTTGTAAAAGGCAGATCATGTCTCCTAAACCTGATAGACTTCTTTGAAACACTCACCAAAGCCGTAGACAAGGGTAAGGTGGTTCACGCAGCCTATCTAGATCTTGTCAAGGCTCTCAACACCATCCCCCACTCTGGAATTATAGATAAACTCACTAAACTAGGTATAAATCCCTATGTCACAAGATGAGTTGCCAACTGGCTCACTGTCAGAACCCACACTGTGAAAGTAGCAGACTCCAAATCTGACTTCAGACCAGTGACAAGTGGAGTATCACAGGGTTCAATCCTGTGTCTTGTCCTGTTTGGTATCTACTTCCCTGAAGTTCAGGCTAACACAGAAGGTCTTTGGCTAATGAAGTTCGCAGATGACTGCAAACTAGGAGCCATAATCAAAACTACTAATGATGTGGACATCCTACAAAAGGGCCTCACTGAGACAGATGCCTGCTGTCAAAGCCATGGCCTCAAAATCAATGCCAAAAAGTGCATTGTCATCCCCTTTGGTAAAAACACTATACCCATGAACTACAACATAGGCGGTAGTATACTTAAACCGAAAGTGTGATAAGAGACCTTGGGACACAGGTGGACAGTAGTCTCTCCTTTGATAATCACATAGCCACAGTAGTCAGGAAATCCTTCTACGTGGCACACCTCATCACAAAAGCTTTCTCATGCAGAAAAAAAGAGGTCATTGTTCCCCTCTACTCATCACTTATTAGATCCATTATAGATTACAATGCCCCTTTTGGTATGTACCTCAAAAGACATCTACAACAACTGGAAAGGCCGCAGAAATACCTCACAAAGAGGATTACTGGCCTCAAACACATGCCCTACACAGACCGTCTCAAAAAGCTCCAGCTTTACTCTGTTGCATATTACCTACTCAGAGGTGATCTCTGCCTAACATACAAAGCTATGTCAAACCCAGAGCTATTGGACATGTTCCACTTAAAGAAATCCCAATCCCTCTGAGCTTCCCGCTTTAGGGACCTAAACCCTGTCACCACAATAAACAGAACATGCCGGAGGGATAGATTCCTGTCCCAGAGACATCCCATACTCCAGAATAAACTACCTATCTATATCAAACAAAGCTCCTCATTAGCACTCTTCAAGAAAAATCTTGATGATTGGATGGGAAATAGGAAATTCTCCCCGGGGATCACTTCTGTGTCTCTGCTTGACAGTGGCACAGGAAAATAAATTTCTTGGGCGGCAAAAGCCAGGGTACCTTTTTGGCTGGGCTTTTATAGGCCCCAGGGCTGATAGCCTAGTACCTACCTATAAACCTATGAACCTATGAACTTTTGAGCCTTGCCTAAAAAGGTAATATGGGGACAGCAAGAGCCTTGGCCAGTATTCAGAAGCATAGGGGCGACAGGTGCAAACCATCTGTAGTGAAGCAATGAGGCTTGTCTATCATGTCATCACAGGCAGACAGAGACTGGATCCCCTTTGAATGACAGCAGAAGCTCAGCCAATTGTTGAAGTGTATCGTCTTTCTGTTATATTGCAGTATCATGTAGGTGAAGGTAAGATGCTGCTCAAGGTCAGGGTCATACCAGCCTGGGCTACATGATCATAGCGCTACAATATATCTCTTGTCATGTTGTCCTGGGAGGTATGTCTCAGATCATTCACACTGACATGTACAAAGCACACATCATATATGTACCTGTTCTGGAGTGATGTAAGTGCTTGTGTTATGTGGCAGATCATAGTACCTGACAGACAACTGACAGTAACCTTCCCCTTGTCCAGCCGAGTGAGTGGAACATCTGTGTGCCTGACTATGAAGTCACCTATTACTAGTGTGTTGGGTATGTTGTTTTGCCTTAGGGCCTGTTGTGAGGCATACTGCTTTGGTGTATTATGTGTTTTCTGGTGTGTGCTTGGAGGTGTATGTTGCTTGCTTGTCTACTTAGGAGGACACTCTCTCTTTTTCAGATTAATATTTGTATTCTCTGAGTATTGTAATGTGTATTTATGTGTGTGTTTTGCTGATGCTTATATTGTAGGTCTATGTGAGACTGTTGATGTTGTGGTTGTATGACCCTACCCCTCTTGACTGTATTGTCCAGTATTGGGTTGACAGAGCTTAGTCACTGGTTTGACCCTGTGTGTGCCAGCATGTGGTGCATCAACCCATATATGATATGGTTATGGCCTATACATACAATACACTCACAATACACCTAGTATGATAAGCCTGCTGAGGTTAGCAAATGTGAAAAAAACCTTCAGCAAACTGTGAGCAAGTAATGTCTGTATTGCACCCTGTAACTCCATATTGCTTGCTGAAGTGTAAAGACGTAGAATTAAGAACCCCACACTTGCCAACTGTGTGTGTGTGTGTGTGTGTGTGTGTGTGTGTGTGTGTGTGTGTGTGTGTGTCTGTCTCTCCCTGGGGAGAGAGCAACCTTTTTGGGGACTACTCACACCCCTTAAAAGTGGTATACTCATCTTTGTCAAGTCTGATGATGTCACCATCTTACAAATATACCTGTGGAAAAGTAAAATGCCTGTGATGTGTATAGTGCATTGTGTAAATGTGCACTGCTGTAGTATCATAATGTAATTAGGTAGGAGTTTGAATCCCACACTTACCAACTGTGAGTGTGTGTGTTTCCCTAGGGAATAGCAGCCTTTTTGGAGACTACTCACATCCCTTAAAAGTGGTATACTCATCTTTGTCAAAGTCTGATGATGTCACCATCCTAAAATATTCCTGTGGAAAAGTGAAATCCCACTCATGTGTATAGTGTGTTGTGTAAATGCATACTACAGTAGTATCATAATGTAGTTAGGTAGGGATTTAAATCCTGCACTTGCTGACTGTGTGTGTCTCCCTGGGGAGAAACAACCTTTTTGGAGACTACTCACACCCCTTAAAAAAGGTATACTCATCTTTGTCAAGTCTGATGATGTCACCATCCTACAAATATACCTGTGGAAAGAAGCAATTCCACTAATGTGTAGAGCATGTAGTGTAAATGTGTATGGCTGTAGTATCATAATGTAGTTAAGTAGGGGTTTGAATCCTGCACTTGCCATTTTTGTGTGTGTGTCTCCCTGAGGAGGAGTGACATTTTTGGAGAATACTCACACCCCTTAAAAGTGGTATACTCATCTTTGACAAGTCTGATGATGTCAACATCCTACAAATATACCTGTGGAAAAGTAAAATCCCAGTAATGTGTGTAGCGCGTCCTGTAAATGCATATGGCTGTAGTATCATAATGTACGTAGGAAGGCGTTTGAATATCGCACTTGTTAACTGTGCATGTGTGTTCTAGGTGTGTGAGAGTCTATGACACCATTGATCAATGTGGCGTGGGTTTTGATTTTTCTAGTGTATGACATATCACAATGACAACTGTATGTGCATTACACATGTAAGGTAGCTGTGGGGCAAAGCCATATACATACATGTGGCCTCAATTATTTCATAGGTGAGTACACTGCTTTCTCCATAAACGCATCTGTTATCTTTGCCAGAGCATGCTGGCACTTTCCAGACCTTAGGTCACTTCTGTATGCTTGTGACAAGCTTAACCACTGCAGTGATCCCTGGGCTATGTCTTCTGTTTCACATCCACTCATCACGGTTTCTATTGAAGAGTGTGAGTGTGGGTTTATGCTTGAGGTATATTTGAATCCTGTTCCAAAGCAAGCAAAGTCTGGCAAAGATGACTGATCATTCTAGGTGTGCAACAACCTCTGTGGATCTGCATGCAAACCCTTCATCGCTTACGTGCTCCACAGAGGGATTTCCAAAACCCTTTGGTAATGTGATTATCAAAGGAGAGATGACTAAACACATGGCTCTATGTATACAGTAGTAACTGTTCCATATTTTGGGGGCTACTACCTATGTGGTACTCTGGGGATACATTGTTTTCTAAAAGTGGTTAACTATGCTTTCTTTCGCTTATAGCTTTACAGCATGAGTTTGACACCAGGTATCTGTCTCTATGATACCCTTTTGGAGGATGCATGTGTCATCTGGAGAATAAAGTATAGCCCAAAGTATGCATCTTCATCAGACATGGGGAGACATATCCCTACTGTGTTTGCTTGTACCTAAGAAAGCTATATGCCAAACAGGAGTGGTCCCAGGCTGAGTGCAGGTGAATACCACTTGTTACTGGCATAGAATTTTACATGGAGGCTGCAAATGTTACTGTGTCCTACATCTGTGCATCAGTTGTCAATCCATCATCTAACAATTGTTTATGGTCAGTCTGTTGAGGTTATGTATAATACCAGAATGTGGAATGGGTATGACTTGCTGGTGAGCTATAGCTTTGCTGTGTGGACTTCCCCTCCCTCACCTATAGCCTTGTTAACTGGCTTGAAGTCTACTAGGTGTAGGAGCCATGATCTGGCCTTTAGAGAACCTAAGTGGGTATGGTTCAGTATCTGCAGGTTCATAATGTCTCTGTTAATGAGTTCCATAATGCTGTGCTCCATAGCCTTCCAGATAACATTTGTCTGGCTTATAGGGTGAGAGTTTCCTGGATCTGTTGTAGTTCTACCCTTAATCAATTTATGTTAACATTTGCACTGGGTGTGACAAGGGTGGACAGGTTTGGAATAAGTATATTAGAGGGTCAGCCCAGGTTTGAAGGTTAGTAGACCAAGCCAGATAGGCAGGATCACATTGGTTTGTACATGTGCTGAGGAGGGTTGCAGAGTATATTGTGAAATAGATGCTAAGGATGATGCCACCAGGTAACAAGAAAAGAGGAATGCCTAAGATGAGGTTTATGGCTGTGGTGAGATAGGACATGCAGGTGGATGGTGTGACAGAGCAAGATGCAGAGGGCAGGAAGAAATGGAAACAGATGATCTACTGTGGTGACCCCTAATGGGAGCATCTGACAGGAGAAGAAGAAGAAGACGTTGTAGCTCAACCCTTGTGGACTGTGAACACCATTATCCTGCGTCATTCCACAAGTATGTAACCTGTACAGAGGCTGCATCTGGACAGAGTGTTTAGGTGAGTGGTGACTTCATATGTCAGCTTGTGTATGACACAGCCAGGGACACTGTCCAATACCATTGCCACTGTGGTTTGGACTTTGGTAAAGAGATGTTTTAACTAGAGTGTCTGTGAATCATCAGGTTTTACATTCTTCAGGTCTGGAAATGTGGCCCTTGTGTAATGACAGGGTGGTGAAATCCGCATTCAAACTGTCTGACAAGAAATTGGTAATGTCAGTCAGATAAGTGTACTTTGTGACCATTTACATTAACTGTGACCTGATCTGAGATTTCCCCTGTAGATTATAAACAACACTAAAGAAAGCTTTAATGTTGTCTTTGGAGTCCTTGTCATTTTGTATTTTGAAGCTTGCCTTGTATGTTTATCGAGGGATTGTATTTTCCCAATGATACTGACTGGAGAGGTTATCCCTTCATGGTATGAAACTCTTTTTTGGTACAACTTCACACCTTCTATTATATATTTAGTTTATGGCAGGGGTCCATGAGCCTAATGCACTTTTACTGTATAAGTGAGAATTTCTTGTGTTTGTGATAGCACGGTCCATGCAACCCTGTAGGTAAACAGTGTGCATTACTAAAGGATTATGCAGCTGGGACAGTGTTAACCTTAGTAATGCAAACCAATGACAGATAGCAACAACAGCATCACCCACAGCACAGTGTCAACCCGTGTCATACACACACATGTGTACTCAAGTTCCAAAATGTGTGTAGTACAATGCATACTGGCCACCAATAGAAAGTATGGAGTGTTAACACTGGCCAGTACAGGGCATGTCACCGTGCCCATGTGTCCAATATGCATGTACATGCAGACAGTGCACCTCCACCATGTTCACAAATGGACACCTGCAAACATGTGTTGCACACACCCCACACTTACTGTCCACTGTATAATGCATGCTGACACAACTACACACATCAGCCAAGTGGCACATGGGCAAACAAAACACAATTGGAATAAACACTGGTGAAAACAATACAACATTGCTAATTACAGCTTTAATGCATCATGCCCGCTCAGCTACACCTTCAAGGATATCATTACACTTTACTGCTGACAACATGCTACATATCCAACCATTGCTATACTTTATTAAAGTCACCCTGTGCATCAGCACCATGTTAGCCTGTTCCTGCATCAATATTACAGATGACAGGAGGTGGCACAGGTTTCATCATCTGCACAGGGTGCGTTGTTGGTTTGCCAGAGGCCTACACTGAGCCATACAATCGACATGTGTGTGTGAGGGCCATGAGTACTGTTATGGGCCAATGTTGATGTCATGTGTGCGGGTATGTGTTTGCCCTAGGTTTCTCATTTATGTGTGTGTGTCTGCATGCACACAGTTCCACCATGTGGTTGCCATATACAGGGATTTGTGAGACAGCTACAGACTGTACCTGGCAGACTTTACAGATCACCATCTCTGGCCACGGATATGGAACCTGTGTCTGGCAGGGGTGCTACAGACAGTATCAGGTACTAATCCAAACTGGGTACTATCCGAAGAGGTTGACATATGTCCACTGGATCCAGGTCCCTGCTGGGACTAGCCAGAGCCACGTGCACGTGGTCTGCTAGAACGGTCTATGCACAGCCCCCCCAACATTGCTGGGGCTGGTACTGGCACTACGGGAGCGGCTATGACTTGCTGGACGTCCACGGCAACTTCCAGCTGGTGATGTTGCTGGCATATGTCCACATCGACATCTCAACCGTCCTGCACTGTCCTGACACATGGACATGACATTGTGGAGGACATCCAACTTCTCACCCCAACATCTGTCAATGACCTCAGTGTAGTTACATATAGCACCTGCTAGGTCATGGATACTGTCATTTACAGAGGTGTAATGAGCCCTCTCTGCCATTAGCCCCTGTCTGGTGTACCGCTCCATTCATGTCTGTGCCTCCATGACAGCCTGGAACATGTGTGTGGTAGAAAGAGGTGTGGCACGTCTGCCAGGGGCATGATGACCAGTAGTGCTCTGACGAGAACCCCTGGGCATCTGCCTATGTGGTACCATTCCAGACATCTGGCTATGGCTGCTGTGTCCTGATACATGTGCCATAGATACCACACTGTCCTGGCCAGTGCCAGCCGTACACTATCCCTCAGCTAAGGGCAATGGTGATGATGGATGTACAGACAGTATGACTGTGTGCATGGATGGGTTGGAGACTTGTGTACTGTCAATTGGTGGCCCAACAACAGACCCTGACAAACCTGCCTGTGCCTCAACACACCTATCCTCATCATCACAGTCTGTCTCAGTGATATCAGGTTCCCTGCTGTAATGAACCAGCCCCACCTTGCCACCTGTGAGAGGAAAACAGGAAACACACATTAAGACCTGAACATGACTTCAGACCACATGCACACATTTGCATATGTGCACGTGCGCATATGCACACATGCACACATGCGCATATGCACACATGCACACATACGCACATGCACACATGTACACTTGCGCACTTGCGCAAATGCACACATGCACACACACAAAACTACACTCCTCCCTAAAGCAGGCACACACAACACCAGCAATCACAGAACATACACAATAGCAGGTGATGGTGGTGTACAATATCACAAGCAAAACAGTCATATCACACATGTTGGCATGCAGGACATATGTTGCTCAACAGCATGCAGTGCAAGTGTAGTCAGTCATTGTTACTAACAGTATACATGGCTTTGATGCATGTGTTTTGTTATTAGGTGATGGCCCTCCCCCTGGAACACAATGCATACATGGACACAACATTGCTGTGCAGGTATTCATAACCCTGTAATGTACTGTGCACCATAACTCACAGGTGTACATACCATTGCTGGATGTATATCTGTGTGTCAGATAGGTATCCAATGCTGATTACAGCCTCTGTGTCTTTACCAAATAATTGTGGACACATTTTTAGCACATGCATGATAAGTATTCACACAACATCATCAGTGGTGCATGGATAATTTTTTCTCTCCTTAATTTGTTAACTAAAACTTTGTAAACAGCTCTATTGCTACATTTTAAATATTTTGTAACCTATATTATTATTTGTTACTAAATGTCTACATTTTTATGCTGCTGTTACTAAATGCTTTGATAACATGGAGCTTTTCTCCCCGGGCCTCCGCTAAAAATCGATATGTATCCAGTCGGACTTTCCTGGTTAACAAATGTAAAATAAATAAATAAATAAATAAAATAATTGATGGAATACCATTCGGCCACATACCTAATGTACTGTACTTATGGTGAGTGTAGATCATATTGTGGACATGCCAGACTCATCCATTACATGGCATGCTAAAACACAACTACATATTTAAACACGACACATACCCAATATGTGTCATATGACCTAGCCACTCAATAGCATCACAAGACATATATGTGTCAGTTGTGCAAATGGTGATTCGTATGCATACTGTTTAGAGGTGCATATGTGTGCACACACGCATCATTATGGTGTGTAGCAATGACAGCTATGCATAGTACTGTGGTTACAATAACTGAATGGGGCATAGTACCATAGGTCATCATCATGAAGCATCAGGTGGTCACTCAAGGCTACAAATGTTTCACAAACCAGCACTAATCATGCTGTGCCGGAACTGTACTAACTTAGCTAAATTCACCATTTCACAACCAGTTGTCATGTGAGTTTGTAAGGAGGCCAATGGGGAGCATTCCCTGACATGAATGTGTAGTGTGTTGCAGAGTGTTTAAATGCCCCAGGATAGGTCTCTACCCCTCAGGTATATTATGTGTAATGTGTGGATGAGATTTTAGATACTGGAGTGTGTCTTTACAGAGGGTTTGGGAATCCTTTATGTGTAGCATGTTAAAATGTTCTGTGTATGACATAGATGTGTATGTTATATGCATGTTGAGTATCAACTGTGCCTATCCAATGGTCACTGCAGTCTAGCCACATTTGTTTGAGATGGTCTGGGTATTGCATGTGTTTGAGGCAGCTAATCACATTAGTGAGATGTGCGTGCTCTTACACCAAACATACACAGCATGCATTATGGGTAGGTGTATTACATGTGTACATGGCCTACACCTTAACTATGACATGCACTTTTTATTTACAATAATAAATGTAGAACACACTCAGCAGCATCTGTCCACTGCCTTGATGTCACCCCAGAGGGACCTACATAGAGATGAGACAGTTTGTCAGTGGCCACAACTGTGACATTGCTACTGTGTGTTTGCAATCTTACAGTACAACAGCAGTTTACATTCACAGGGCTACAGATTATGTTCCAAATGATCAGTATTGCACAACAACAGGCTCCACATCTTTGAACAACATACTCCACATCTCACATATGCATGATCTACCAGTACAGATAACAGTAGTCTACAGATATGCCATGTTACCTGCATGCTCCATGTGTGCTTGCTGGGTGGCTCCAACCTCTATCATGGTGTATGTCTGCTGCTGTTGTTGTTGGGTAGGTGCCACCAGGCTCATGAGCAGCTCCTCCACTCTGGTGAGGGGGGATGGATATTAACACCACCTCCTGTTGCAAGCTGTTGTCTACACACATCAGCGACACGCTGACGGACATGTTTGAGAAGATCACTGCAGTGGTGGCGTACCTGCTCATATGTCCAGTTATGCAGGCCTACCTCATTGACCCTGCGGACAACATCTTGCCACATTGCAGTATGCTCCTGCTGGTCCTGGCTGGTTCATGAGAACACGAGACGGTAGTGCTGAATCATACTGCTAGTAATGATATCATCTTCAGCACTACTGTAACTCAGGTTCCTGCTGTGGACCATGATCCCTGGAAGACATAAATACAAAAATATGTCTGAGCAAGTCATATGGCACATTTAACTTATACAGTACAGATATCACTGAACTGCCATATATAGCAACCTATAAGCTAACTGAGAGTGAAACACTGTAACTGCCACTTATCACTGCTCACCTCACAACTGCTTGAAAGTGCCTTGCTCACTCTCTATCTGATGAACCATGTTCTGCACAGCAACAAAATAAAATCACTATATAAGACTATACAAGAGTACCTGGCACACTGTATGCAACATGATGCACCTCCTAGCCACAGCAGATATACATCAAGCTGATGTGTAAAGAAATATATCATCCATCACAATCAGTGTAAGGTCCAGTAAATGTATTACTATTATACCACACAACTTGTTAATGCCAAACCCGTGGCCAAAATATGTGCACAATTGGGAATATAGGTCACATACTTCTGTAGTGTACTAACTGTGGTGGTGGTGCTGCGGTAGTGTTGTTGCCTCACAGTAAGACGTTGTCCTGTTTGATTCCCAGCTGGAGCGTCTTCTGTGTGTAGACATGCGTGAATGGGTGTACCTTCATTTAAGTTTGTGCATCAGGGCTGGCAACTCGGCACGTAAAAATCTACTGCCAATCATTAGTGGACCGAAGTTCTGCTGTGGTGACCTCTAACCGGGAAAAGCCAAAAGACACAACAACAACTTCTGTAGTACACTATGGATGTTGCTAGATATGCAGTTATATGTTTTACCACACATGTGTCAAAGGACATGTTACAGCCATACCCACACACACATCAGACATAATTACAGGACACAAAGGTATGACAACCCAGATAAGTTTTCAGTGTGTACTATACAGTACTGTGTGTTAGTACTTACACAACCTTAATCTTGAGAAATGTAATCTGTGATGAATACAGGGACGACACAAAACAGTTGATGCAAGCAATGTGGACATACACCATACTTTACTGTACAGGCCCAGAGCTTCAAGTAGTACTACAGTAGACACAGGATTTGCATTCAACATCAGTACCAATCAATAATCATAGATGTAGTGCTTTAGCCTCCAATGACACACCCTAGTTAAAACCAAGGGACTTAATCACACTGTATGCAATAGCACTTTTTATGCCTAGCAACAAAATACACAGCTTTTGCTAAGATCAAAGCAAGGACCCATAATACCATAACATAAACAGTTTCCCACTAAGCTATCCCACAGATACATATCTTTGACATATTCACAAACATATTGACCATCACAGTCAGTCAACAGTACAGAGAATCTAGTGCAACAAGTAGATGTAGGTGTGTATGAGTATATATATATATATATATATATATATATATATATATATATATATATATATATACATACATACATATACATATCCATTTGTCTACATATACATATATATGTAGGCACATATACATTTCACCTTTCATAGTGAGAATATCAATTATACAAAGGATGTAAGGTGTACAGTAATGTAATAAAATCTCACAGTCTTGGGATAAATGCATTGAAAGTGTTCACAGCCCAGGTAGCTTTAGCAGGCCTTACTGGCTTCAACATTGCAAACAGAACAAACCACTCATGGTGTTTAACCAACACATGTCATATACCAGCACTGTATGCTGTCTTGTTTGTCACACACTAAAACGTACATACAAACATGTGCATACTAACCTTCACCAACATATATATCTCCCCCTTCACAAACAGTGGCAATATGTCCCCTGCTCTATACACATATACAGATGTGAATATATATGACACATATATATTTCTCTGTATGTGTGTGGCATGCACACACAAGTTCCACACTGTTGTAAATCCCTGGACCTCACAGTTGAGCTGTTGGGCCTTGCTGCAACACAAACAGGTGTCACATATGAACACACACTAACATTAGGGGAGTATATATGGCAACAGATGCTAGATAAGCATACTAGACTGCTACAGCAGTTGCCAATGCTAAGCTACACTTTAATATGACTATCATGCATGTATTGTTCTGTCACACCCATGTTTATATAATGTCAGCACTAATCCCCCCAACAGCCATTGGCCACACTACTGTACAGAATACAGATAACATGGATCAGATCTTTGACATTTAATGCTGAGCTACACATTTCACAGGTATGTCCCACTCTCCCCGGGAAAACACAGTATTGTCCATAGCAGAAGTTAAGCAGAACATCTGTGTATAAAGAAGTACTGCTGCCACATATGAATGTTTCACATTATGTAGACTATTCTTCAATAACATCTGCTACCTGCCAGTAAATACATATGTGTCATATACCTTTCCTTTGTACGATTTGGTAATATTTCTTTTTCCTTTTCTCTGTCTCTCTCTCTCTCTCTCTTTCTGTCTCTCTCTCTGTCAGTCTCTGCAATAGAGTGATTGAGTTTGTTGGCAGAGATTGTAGCCTGCTTTTGTAGGAATTTGCACATGAGCATGTGATGGCCTTTGCACCAATTAGTGGCCACCGTTTGCTAATTGCATGCAGCCTGCTGTGTAGTAATTGCAGTAATCACTGTCATAGCAACCCAGTACTATAAATTGCTGACTCATGTAGGCATGGCCCTTTCAGCTTTCCAAGATGGAGATCATCCTTGTTTGGTGTGGACATCCTTGTTTAAGACAGAAGGTTGGTATAGTTCTTATATCAGAAGCCAGGGGTGTAGCCAGAAATTTACATTTTGTTCTCAGACCTAATGTTGCTGCTTCCAGTACCCACTTGTCAGTGTAGAAATGTACTCACCCATCAAAATGCTACCCCAAGATACATGGAAAGATGCACTTTTTTTCAAATGTTACAATTAACTGCCATATAAAGCTAGTTATTGAGATGTATTCCTTTGGCACAAGAATTGTTTGTGAACTGCTATACTGTGAATATTCACTTTCTCAGTTCTAAACAGTTTGTGCTTTTTTAGTGTTGACACTAGCACAAGCTGCTCAGAAAAACTGGACACATTTCTGTACTGTGAGTATGCTTACCTACATCCTTGGTAGGCCCTGCACACACAGGTATATTCTACATTTGGGTAGGGGTGCAGAAGTACAGAGAGCATAAGTATTACTGTGTGGATTTTATCTTGCTGGACATACAGGGTTGCTGTGTACATGTTAGTTTATCAAGGCAAGTAGTCTGTCTGCGTAACTCCCAACTGTGGACCTATCCACATGATAGCCAGAGAAAAGCCTGTTATTTTTTGTCTGTGCACCACACAGGTCTTTTCAGCAATAGAGCAATGGCATTCTTACAGTTGGTTGCTACCAGTACATGGCTACATCCATTTGTATTTCAGTGTTGTATTCCTACATAAGGGTATGCTTCCAAAACTCCTTTGAAAGTTATTTGCCCAGTGTGTAACAGCAGATAGGCTGATATGCCTCTGTGTTTCTGCCTCTGCCAGACCTCTCAACCAATCAGGTACATATTTGAACAGACTCAGGGAAAAGTCAATAAAAAGTCAGGGACAATCAGGGACATGTTTAAAATATTAGTGCCATTAAGTTGAGACATTGAGAGAATCAGAGCACACGGAAGTAAAAAAAGTGTCTAACTCTTAATTATTGTCATTATTCATTAAGTGTAATTCACCACCTTTCTGGCCAAAGTCAGTAGTTTTAGGAGGGATTCAGAGGGACAGAGCTAAAATTTGTGTCAAAATCAGGGACATCCCTGAAAATTAGGGAGAGTTGGGAGGTATGGCCTCTGCCCTAAACAGATATGCTAGTGTTTGTCCTGCTGTGATACTGTGTGGGGTTGTAAAGCGATGGTGTAACATTATTTCCTGCTAGAATGGCTGCTTCTCTTATCACAGTCATGTAATGTAATCCCACAACAACTGTTGGTCAACATCCACAGAACAAGTTGTGTGGTATGGTATTCCTATTTTTCCTTTACATTCACTCATTCTGATGCATGATATAATTATTTAAGCACCAACTTAATGTAAATCTACTGTGGCTTAGTGGTACTTCATGTTGTGTAGTGTGTACAATGTCCGGGGTTCGAGACTTACAGAGGTGTTTTATTTTGCTCCTGAGCAGAACAAGGGCCCTCATCTACAGAGTGACTAAGGCACTTTTAAGCAGTTGTAAGTGGGTTTGCGCTGGTTTGCACATTGCTGCGCATTGCTTAGCTAAGCACAAACAAGCACAAATCCGCTAACTACTGCTTAATAGTGCTTACTCCCGCTCACCCCCATGCTAATTTCTTTGAAAGAAAAGAAAAATGGGGAGATAAGAAAGTGGTGAAAAAGGGGCACAAAGAGGGAAAGCCAGTATGGAAAATAGCTTGGGATGTGCAGGATGGGTGTAGGGATGGTCCATAGCTTCCCATTTCTTCAACAGCAACAGCTGTGCATATGCAATAAATTTGGAGGTAGATATGAACCCTTCAACCTCAGAGAGAGGGGTGAGGACAACAAAGTATGTTGTAATGCCAATTAAATAACATTTCATGTGTCCAGTGGACATGTGTGCAAAATGGGCAGCTATGTATGGGGCGTATTTTTTTTTTGGGAGCAGATTGCCCTTTTTTTTTCAGGTGAGAGAGGAATGTGGGGTAGGGGAAGTTGGTATATTTGGGGAGGTAGGTTGGGGAGGTAAACAGACAACACAAACAAGATGCATACAGGGGTGGTATATGACACATGTGGTGGGTGAACACCTTTGACGGGGAGGGATGTTTGGAAATCTCAAGCACATGAGCCCCCAGATGGAAACAGTGGGACTGAGGACCCCACCCAAGGGCAGTCACCACTGCACCTTCATGGCCCAGAGGGTGGCTGTGCTGGGGGCTGTGTAAGAGGGGCAGGCTGACCCGGGAATTGCGCCACTCAGGCCTCAAGCTGGCATAGAGGTTATGCAACAGATGGATCAATCTCTCTACACATCACAGCCTGGACCGTTCGAAGGGTGATAGGTGCCCCTCTGCCCACGCTTGCACAGGGGGGCCAAGCCCAATCCCCTGCAGCGCTTCCACCCAAAGGTGGCACAGGGCCAACAGAGGAGGAGGTCCCAGGCTGGGCACCAGATCTGCTGTTGCCAGGTGCTATGGCCAGCTGAGGTGGGACAGGTGGGTCTGCTGGGACCGGCCTTCCCATACAAACTATGTTTTGGAGAGTTTAATAAAGATATGGGTTAGTAACAGTCAACAGCATTCCCAATTAGTTATAAAAGCATGCAGAAGTATTCTCATTAACCCATCTCACCAGATTTTCAACAGTTGAAAAGCAAGCATAACACATGTATATATAGAACAATAGTGGACATTACAACAGCATGCAGGTTGAACTGATGGCAACAGGCCACCAATATTGTGGTATTTTAACAGGGCACATGCATGGAAATTAATGCAAATATTTATAAACCAATAGGACATATGTCCCAACAAATGTTTTGAGATTAGACATACCAATTGAGGTGTGGAATTGCATTTTTTATGTACATACAGTAGGGTGGGAAAATATAGCTCAATTAACAACTTATATATCCTTCTAGTTTTCACTACATTCCTATTAACTGTAATTATATATCCTTTACATGTATTATTACACTACACAATGACCTTATATTGTGCAACTGGATTTTGCTAGATAATTATATACATGAGCTGTATCTTACATATAAACTGTCCAAGATGCAGATGTTACTGCAACATATTTTGAGAGTTGCTCACACACACTACTGCTAAGATGGTACACTGACAGATCTACTTTCATATAATTTTCTAGATATGTTCAGGTGAAAGTATCAGTTATATGTTAACAGCTCCCTACATTTCTGGCAGCACACTGACATTTATGGGAACAAAATACCAAGCTACTCATGTGCCAGATTAACCTGTTCATGCTGGCCATGAACCAACAGTTGAGGGCTGTACATATGTATACAAGTTACTGGCACTCCCTTCATCCACGTTATATGGGCCTACCCAAGTGAGGGTTGACACTGCTTAATACAACACTACTATTTGTAGAATGCAACAGTACAACAACATATCAAAGAAAATGACACAGACACACTCCATGAATCATACATTTATTAAAGGATTATTACACTTTTATTTATTGGGTTAAAAGACTTTTTGAAGGCTCTCTCATTTATTTTATATAACAGTACATGCAGAATAATTACTAACCTGCCTGATTATGCAGCCTTTGCAGCCTATCTTCATGGGCTTGCTGGTTCATAGCCCGGACACCTGGAGCTGTGAAATAAATGCAGTGATATTGAGACATACCTATCCATAGTATAGACAAGCATAGCAATTCTTAACTACTTAATACAATGGCTACTTACTCAGTACTGGGGCATTAGGCATTGTACAGGATTCCTGGATCCACTGGTCCAGTTGATCCTCCCTACGCTACTTCAGGTCAGAATAATTGTGACTGACCTACTCACCAGTCCGAGGAACACCAGCGGCACTGGTGAGATCACAGGCAAGACTGTTCCAGGCCTCCGTTTTGTATTGGGTACCCTGGTACAGGCCTCTCAGGAGTCTTTCCTCATGATTGTGGACAAGGAGCCAAACTATTACTTTGGACTCCTGGATGCCCCAACATTATGCTCTAAATCGAGTGCCTTCTCCAACACCGACAATGCTGACTGCAGAAGGAAGCTACAACCAGTTATAGCAAGTATTCCTGCCTGTGGAGCTTAAATATGCCTCATTTCCCGTACTTATTTGTGATTGGCCAGTTTTGGAAAAACAGCTGTAGGCAAGCCTGTTTAGCTGATGTTGGCAATGTTTAAAATTCCTTTGATAGATATGTGTCTGTTGAAAGTGCATGTTTATGAAATGCTGTCATGGCATAGTGGTTAAGTACTGTGACTATAGTGCACAGTATCCTGAGTTCGAGCCCTGTCACTGCTTTTTATTTTCCTACTGGGCAGACCTGACTGGTTAAGGTACAGTAAAGGAGATGTGAGTGTGTTTAACTGAATTTGCTCAACTTTGCCCGACTTTGCCCAGCGTTGCTCAACATTGCTGTACGTTGCTCAACATTGCCCGACATTGTGCTGGTTAGCATGGTGTGCAGCTTCGCGTAAATATGTTGCGTTTGCGCTGGTTAGTGTGGTGCGCAGCTCCGCGCAATTGTATTTAAATATGCTCAATAATGGTAAAATGTGCTTAACAGTGCTTTATATTGCTTAAAATAGGGTACTCATGCCTTAGAATGCATAACCATTTCACCTTCATATATATATATATATATATATATATATATATATATATATATATATATATATATATATATATAAAATTCGTTCACTACTACATTTAACATTTCAATGCTTTCTACAAAACTTATACATAAAAAATGTCAGGAAATATTTTTGTATACAGATTTCCAACAGAAAATGGAACGTGCCGTAGTGGGACTCGAACCTGAAATTTCTCCTCTTTGTGCGAAGGCTCAAACTACTACGCTATCGCTATTTTGCTTAATTTGCATATATTTTTCTTATTATCCTCTTCTGGTGTCTAAGCTGCTAACTGTAGCTAAGCAATGGGCAAACCCACGCAGATACGGGCAGCTATATCGGATGAAAAAAAAAAATAAAAAACTCTTTTTATTTTTAATTTTTTCAGTTGTTTTACATATGGGGGAGTGTAGTGTTACATTGTACACATGTGAGCGGACTCGCTCATGTAACTCGAAATTGCGGCATTTCTTCATTGCAGGTGCGTGGATTTTTGGACTGCTCGACAGTCCGACACACCCCCTACACTCGTCCATGCTTCGTGTAAGCTTTAGAGTTGAGGCAGCGCACCCGCATTAATATGCATGGCATCTAACTCACAAATAGTAGCTGATAAGTCTGTGTGAGCATTTACATCCATCGTGTTTAGATTCAGGATAACAGCTTATCAGTACTGATACCTACAAGCAATAATAGTACTCGGTAAAGCTTGACAAAACTAGCTGGACAATACGCAATTATACATGCTCTAATCAGTGGGAGTTTGTAGCATGCAAATGTACATCTTCTTGCAGAAAGACTGTTGTTGTGACAAAATAAATCGGCAATCCATGGTGACTCCACTAATAGGGTCTGCTGTATGTATGAAGCTAATATCAATTATATGAAACAAGGATATAAATCTTCTGCCCACTAGAGACATAGCTGAATCTCATCCAGAGGGTATGTCTGCCCACTAGAGACATAGCTGAATCTCATCCAGAGGGTATGGTCCTCTGCTTAAGCAACATGATTTGAGCATACAGATTGTTTGCCATGATTTCCACATGGTGATATGCCTAACTAAGGTCTAAGTGTGATCACCCTAAACTCATACTACTATTGGTTACTTGTAAAATGGTGTAATATCCACTAGGTATCCCTTGAGAGGCAGACAGAAGCTATCCAACTGCTTAACCACCTCCAGAATTATTGTTATGTACACTACAGATGACCTGAGGGTACACTGTTTATCCTTATTCCAAGGGAGGAGACTGTGCAATGTTATTTGTTATTGCTTTTGTGATAAGTTATTTTAATTGTGTAGCTTGTGTGTGTGATTGTGTGTTTGTGTAGCTTGTGTGTGTGTGTGTGTGTGTGTGTGTGTGTGTGTGTGTGTGTGTGTGTGTGTGTGTGTGTGTGTTTGTGTGTGTGCAGGTGTGTGTCTGCATGTCTACGTGTCTGTGTGCATATGCATGTGTGTACACCTGTGTTGATATGTGCATGTACATGAGTCTGAGCATGTCAGTATGTGTGTGTGTGTATGTGTGTGTGTGTGTGTGTGTGTGTGTGTGTGCACAAGCGAGCATTCATATATATAACAAATAGGTAGCCGAGGATGGTTTCTAACTGTAATGTTCCCCCATTTTTTGATAAAAGAAGTTTGTGTGGAAGCTGGAAAATTAGATGGCTATATTAGAACGTGTTATTGATTTGTAGATGAAAAGACATGCTGAAAGTCACCCTTTCACTTTCAAGCAAAAGTAGGCACAAAGCATTGGAAACACAGTCTCATTGCTTTCCATCCACAATATTAATCTGATAGAATTGCTATTTCAGTGCATTACCAGAGGAGAAAGGATCTGGGGGATATTAGAAACTTCCTCATTTAGCTACTTCCCCTCTCCACTACTCTGTTTATTTTCTTTCAATCTCTTTCTTCTTTCCCTCTCTTTTTTGATGTATGGGTGTATGAAATTTTATTTATTTTTTTTTTTTTATGTTTTTTATTTTACATTTGTTAATCAGGCTAGTCCAACTGAATATATTTCCATTTTCAGTAGAGGCCCGGAGAAAAAAGCTCCAGTAGTAACAAATAGAAATTGAAATTAAAATTGAAATATTAAGGCTAGTCATTGACTTCATGCTTTGTTGATATGCTTTCATTATCTCCATCTGGATCTCATTAACACTTGTAGCCTTATCTGTAGAGAGAATTTTGACTACTGCAGTGATTCCTACTGCAATAATGAATGCAAGCCCACCAGAAATAGAATCCCTGCAGAATATTTAATACCTAAAGAACCCTTTTCAGTTGCAATCTGAGTTTGAACTGACAGTAAATCACAGTACACATACTTTTTCAATAAAGCACAAATCCATGGATAATGCTGACAAGTAACAAATCCATGTATTAAATTTATATATAGAACATTGTTTAAACTAGGCAGAAATGAGCAACTGCAAAGAGAAGTGTGACTCAAGTTAGTGTACAAATGATAAAGGAAATTTCAACACAGGAGAAATTAGAGCATAAACAATGTGAGAAATATAATATTTCAAACAGTACACCAATCACATGTTTAAGTTATTCACAGTTGTACATGGTGGGTACAATGCAACAAAAGTCACATTTCAAGCATTTTGTCTGAGAATTGTTTAGAGGTAATAGCACCAAAATTGGTATAGTGTGCAACTGTGCATAGCCTGAAACACATGGAATTTCTTGGGCTTTAGGATCAATTGATTTGTTCAGGTTTAAACATCTTTGCATTCAAGTATTCAAACAAGGAATGATTGGCAAGTCAGCCTTGCTTCAGATGAATTCTGAACTGAAGGATGTTTGTTTTCCACAAGCAAAACAAAAATTAATCCAAACAAAAAAGTGTCTGAAAAAGTTAAAGAAGTGGACAATGTTCTGGTCTCCCCTCCTCCACCAGTAAGTGACTGAAAGGTAGGCCAGGAGTAAGGGACATGACTTGAGGTACACTATCACAGAGCAGCAGGAGGAAGGGACACAGCTTGAGGAACACCATCACAGAGCAGCAGGAGGAAGGGACATGGCTTGAGGTACACCATCACAGAGCAGCAGGAGGAATGGACATGGCATGAGGTACACCTTCACAGAGCAGCAGACAGAAGGGACATGGCTTGAGGTACACCATCACAGAGCATCAGGAGGAAGGGACAGCACTTGAGGTACACCATCACAGAGCAGCAGGAAGAAGGGGCACCGCTTGAGGTATACTATCACAGAGCAGCAGGAGGAAGGGACATGGCTTGACGTACACCATCACAGAGCAGCAGGAGGAATTTTCTATTCCCCATTCATAGATTTAAGTTGTATTTGAAAATGGACAGGGATGAATTTTGTCTTATGTGGATGAGGAATCTGTTACACTGCAGTAGTATCCTCTGAGAAATATATCTGCCCATTCAAACTGTTATGATGATGCAGAAGAGGTTAATATCCCTAGACTGTGTATTACTGATATCATTTCACTTACAGCAGTAAATCTATTAGGAATGGGCCAGAAGAAGCTAAGTACAGTCACAGGGCTTTGAGTCAGTCCCTGTATGACATGTTGTGTAGGCCTTTTAGTAAGATATCTTTGTGGGTCTCCCAGTTGTTGCATGTGTCTGAAGAGATAAATGCCAAAAAGGGCATTATAATCAATGACTTGCCTAATGAAGGCTGATTAAAGAGGAACAATGACATCCCTAGATCTAGACACAATCCCTTTGCTGTGCAATATAGAAGGATTTGCTTAAACAATAGACACATGTTGGTCAAAAGTTACGTAACTGTCCAGATAAGTTCCTGAATCCTGAACAACTGGGTCAACTCTTAGGGGTGCATTGTCAATGTGGTAGTTCCCTGGGGGAAGATGACTTCCCAAAGGCTACAATAATGCATTTTTTGACATTTAGTTTCAGAGCAGGATTTTGACAACAGTTATTTATTTGAGATAAACCTTCCTTGCAGGATGGCTAAGTCATTTGGGGATTCAATGACTACTCCTAGCTTGTAGTCATCTGCAAAGTTAGACAGCCAGAGCCCTTTGGTATTGGCTATTACTTCAGAAAAGTAGATGCAAACAGGAGAGGTCCCAGCATGGAACCCTGGAGGACTTCACTGGTTACTGGTCTGTTCGTGGAGGTAACCTCCCCTGTTTTGGTTATCTGCATCCCATCTGTGAAGCAGTTGACAATCCAGTGGGCCTTGTAGCGGTTTATTCCCAGTTTATTTAGCTTTTCTACTATGCCTGAGTGGAGAATTGTGTCAAAAGCTTTGGTCAGGTCAAGGTATGCTGTGTGCACCATTTTGCCTTCATCCATTGTTTTTGTGACCTTTTTAAAAAATCCACAATGGTGAGTAAGCACAACCTGCCCTTGATGAATCAAACTGTGATGGGTCTAGTGTTTGGAGGTTCCCTATGTCCTGATTGATTGTACTACTCCATTAGTCTAATTACTTGTTATTCAGTTAATGCCAGAACTCACTGTACTTAATTTTCTGCCTTTTCTTCCTGTGCTTGTTGACTTGCAGGCAGGAATCCTAGAGTGGTGTCCCTTGATAGCTGTCATTTGCAGGCATTACAGAGGGCGGTATAACATTTTATATTTAGTATTTTCATT
Organism: Protopterus annectens; assembly: GCF_019279795.1. NCBI lineage: Eukaryota > Metazoa > Chordata > Ceratodontiformes > Protopteridae > Protopterus > Protopterus annectens. The sequence continues at coordinate 849,225,188 of NC_056737.1, read as the reverse complement.
ACTGCGGTGGAATATTGGTGAAAGCAACACATAAATGTCCTGATAATGAATGTTTCCTAAGTCACCTAGTACAAGAAGTAGGGAGAAACTTATACTAATGTCTTTTGAATATTTATGAAGGAAGCGTTCTAGGAATATGAAGAAGTACTTTAAAATTAGTCATACGATACCTTCCAATGCTGACAACAGGACTGCATCTGTAAAACCCATAAAGAGACAATGTTTGGTTCTAATCCCTCTTAGTAACTCCTGATATTCAACATACAAGGAAATTGTTGCAGTATTTTGTAACTACATCTTTCTGATTTTTTTGTTACTGAGGATTGCTTGTCTGTGGTGAATAAATGCTTGCTGCTTTGGAACACTACCTGGGTTTCATGATTTTTGGAAATTATTGTGACTGAGCTCATCAACGAAGTTTTAAGACCACTAGTTTCTCTGTTTGTAGTATTTTGTAACTAGATTCTCCACTGGACTACAGTTCACTGTGGATACTCAGCTTTAGGTAATCATGTGGTTGTTGCATATGTCTATCCTTCTGCAGGAACACCTTATATTAATTTATAAAGAGTATTAAACTGCTACAAAAGTAAGGATACACGTTCCTTTTCTCATAGCACATGTTTAACTTGCACTACAAACAGAGTACAGTTGTGTTAGTAAATTTACCACAGCAGTAAATGTTTGAATGATCACTGCTACAGCAGCCTAAGCTATTTTGGTATATCATTTATATCCTGCATAGGATATAACAGCTGGCCATATTCCAGATCTTCAGGGCACCTGACAGAGTGGATCTACTCACCCAAGAACAGGGATATTTGATGCATCTCAACCCCAAACAACTTCAACTGACTGCCTGGATGATAGGGTCCTAATTCATTTTAGGCATCTGTTTACTGAAGACATGTAACAGGCACTAATAAAGGCAAAAAAGCCTGCTTCTACAAAATCATACATAAGCAAAAGAAAGAGTTTTTCTAGTTGGTGCCAACAACATAACCAGCACCCACTGAGGGTTAGTGTTTCCCCTGGTTTAACAATAATTGTATGAGTTACTTTGCTATGGCCTGACTTACTCCTCTGTCAAGGTTGTAAACAGAAAAACAGTGGCTGATTCGTTGGCCATTTCAGCATGTCTGCCTATGGATCCCTTTCTCTCAAGGTATTCACATGTCAAAATATTTTTGAAAGGGGTATTCCATAAGAGCTCTACAAGAAAACAGATGGCCCCTCCTTGGGATCTTAAGTTTGTGTTAGAAAACTCAAACACTTGCTCCATTTGAACCAGCTTTATTTTCTGATTCAGGTTCTTAACTTGGAAAACAGTTTTACTGACTGCTCTAACATCTGCAAGAAGAGTATTTGAGCTAAAAGCTATCTAATTTTCCACAGAAGCAATGTTTTTTTGAGAACCAATCCCTGTTTTATACCTAAAGTGGTACGCAAGTTTACTTTAAGCCAAACTATCCATCCACCTATGTTCTTCCTTGATACCAAAATGATGGAGACTACACAGGTGCCATCTTGATAGAACAACATTTTTCAGAACTTCTGATCAGTTGTTCATTTTTTGAAAAGGTTAGAAAAAGGGACAACCTGTGTTGAAACAGTCTGTTTCCATGTAGTTATCTCAAGCTATTACTTTTTGTTATTTCCACCACAACAAAAATATTCCAGACAGGGTCAAGGCACATTCTACTAGGGCCTTGTCCTCATTTATGGCTTTTTGGAAAGGGTTGGAATCTAAAAGTATTCTAGAAGTAACTGTGTGTTCCTTTGTACATACTTTTGCAAAGCACTACAAGCTAGATTTATTTTCCAGATGTAGGTCAGGCTGTGTCAGAACAATTCTCCAGGGGATCTTGGACCCTTCCACCTCCTAGTATTTCTAAGTCTGGAAATCAGCCAATATAGCTTAGGATAAAGTCATGGAAGTAAAGTTACTGTAACAATAGATATTCAAGTTATCACTGCTGCATTAGCCCTCCCACCTCCTTTTCCCTTGTTTTTAGTCTATTTTTTATGCCAAGGTTTGGACATTTTTTTTTTGTTGCTCCAAGCAATGACCTTTCTGGACTCAGCAACCTTGTCTCAATTGGCACGAAAGCTCTGAAGGGCTTGGCATCCAAACCTGTGTTTTAGTCAGCTCAGTTCAAGCAGACCAAAAGTTTGGGCATGTGGAAGGGGCCGTGAATCTCTGGAAGCTGGTCAGCTGTTATATCCTATGCAAGATATAAACCATCTAATTTAAGTTACTGCAGCATTGATGATCAGTATGAAGTGCATTGATAATGTTTTTCACAAGTTTTGGAGTTATCTTAAGGTTAACAAGGTATAGTCTGTTATTACAAACATGGTAAAAAGATGCAGTCGGTTAGTTTTACCAGTCCAGATGCAGATCTGGATTATTTAGCAAATAAACAAGAAATAAAGTGGTCATCAAATGTATGGCTCTAAAGTCATATAATATTTATTAAAACAAGATAACAAAACGGTAAGCGCTTTAACCATTTAACTCGTGGCTTCTTCAGACCATTAAGAGAAAACAATTAAAAAAAAAACATTTAAATAACCTTCTACTTTCTTTCCGTTAATAATTTCCAGATGTTGTTAGTATCTCTATGCCCACATCTCTCATTCGCAACTGACGCATGTTCCGTGGAGCTAGTGTACCCAGTTAGGTAGGGCTTCTAATCTGACTGTAGTCAGTTAGTATATGCGTGTATGTATGTATCTAGTCAGAGAAGCACAAGTGTGTGTCCTACTGTCAGCAATACAGTCCAATGGAGTACAAATACCTTGTCAGATGTACATGGCTATCCAGCAGTTTCATACAGGCCTCCCAATATCTTCTCTCAAAAATTCAATGAGGATGTCATCCATTATAAATTGTCCAACAGCACTTCAAAAGGCAGATTTGTACTGTGGCATTTGCATTAAGTACAGAGTTCTCTAGCTGGTGTACCTAGTTAGGTAGAGGTTTTAATCTCACTTCTGTTAACTGGTGTATGTAGTCAGAAGAGCATAAGTGTATATCCTACTGTCAGCAATCCAGTCTCATGCTGAACAAATAATTTTGATAGCTGTACATGACTATCCATCCATTTCATACAGGCCTCCAGCATCTTCTCTTAAACATCCAGTGAGGATGTCATCCACTAGAAATGATCCAATAGCACTGTAAAAGTCATTCTTTTGCTGTGGTACTTGTGTTATGTACTGTGCTCTGTAGCTAGCTAGGTAAAGCTATTAACTGTGGTCAACTGGTGTGTGTGTGTGCTTGTGTTCACTTGGTTGATATTCATGAGACCATTTTAGATCAGCATGTGAGACTCTCCTACTACCACCTTCTTCTCACCAGATACTGCTGATTTCATCAGCTATAAAGTGTTGTTTGAGACTATAAAATCCAGACTTGTGATGTGGTATTTGTAAGTACTGTGCTCTGTAAATAGTCTAATAAGGGTTCTAATCTCAGCACAGTCAACTGGGTTTGTGTGTGCATTCAACAATCAGTATGGTGACAATTTTAGAATGACATGTGAGTCCACAGCTTTGTCAGACACTCTTCCGAACATCTTTTTGTAACATACATGATGATGTCATCCTGCATAACATGCACTCTGACAGAATTCAAGTCAAACCTGCTCTATGACAGTAACATTAACTAATATATATATATATATATATATATATATATATATATATATATATATATATATATGGTTCTAATGTGACAGCAGCCAACTTAAGTTTGTGTAAATCCAAGTATTACTTTATTTTATTTTATTTTATTTTACATTTGTTAACCGGGCTAGTCTAACTGGATACATGTCCATTTTCAGTAGAGGCCCGAGGAGATAAACTCCAATACAGATAAATGAAAAGCTTAGTAATCAATACATAAAATAATAGAATAGAACTAACTTCACAATACCTCCAAAAAATGCCTTTGGAAAACACCAATAAGTACCAACGACTGCCAAAAATAATCCACAGTTTATTGTCACAAAGCACGAACACGAACTAAAACGACAAGCAGAGAAAACAGAGAGACGAAATATGTAGCAAACAGAGTTAAGCGCTTTCAACCATAGTAACTGGTCTTCATCAGAACTGTTCTGAAAGCGCTTAACTCTGTTTGCTACAAATTCCGTCTGTCTGTTTTCTCTGCTTGTCATTTTAGTTCGTGTTCGTGCTTTGTGACAATAAACTGTGGATTATTTTTGGCAGTTGTTGGCACTTATTGGTGTTTTCCAAAGGCATTTTTTGAATATATAAAATAAGACTAAATGAAAAAATTCATATAAAACTAGCAGATTTCAGGTACATAAACACAAAAAATAATAGAAAAGATAACTAAATAGCAGAATTAATTATATATAAAGAGAAAAACAATATTGCTGGCTAAACATATTATTCTGTGAAGATAAACAATAAATCTTGTAGTGCCAGAATGCTTCTACTATGCAGTATGCAGTTATAGGTCATTTATAAATAGAAAGACTAAGGTCTAGAGGGGAGGCAGGATAAGTATATACATAATGTAAAAGGAAGAAAAACAAGGATATTTCTCAGTAGGAAATGTAAAGGGAGATTCTGCATATTGAAGTTTGGGAGGAAAGTAGAATTTATGGGGATAAAATATGTACTAATTTCTGAGTAGTGAAGGCTAGACAGAGTTTAGTTCAATTAGATAGATAGTTGCCTAGTCAGGTTTAGTACAGGGGCACAACCAGTGTGTTCTAAGGAAGGGTTTTAGTCTATTTTTGAAGAGTGATAGAGAGGGAAGAGAGGAGAGGTCACTGGGGAGAAGATTCCAAGTTTTTCCAACAGCATTGGAGAAGAGAGATTTGCCAGCTTTGTTGTTAGCTTTAGAAATGTACAAAAGAGTTTTGTGAGAAGAACGCAGTGATTTCAGATTTGTGTATGGAGTGATGAGGGTAGATAGACTAGGAGTGCAGGAAGGTTTATACAGAGTTTTATGGGCGATGGTTAGCTGATGGAATTTAATCAGGTTTTGTAGTTCCAGCCATCCCAGCTGCTTTATATTTAAGCAGTGGTGGGTTCTGTAAGGGTTACCTGTTGCAAATCTAGCAATATTATTGTAGGAAGTTTCCAGTTTGCTGAGGTTATTTTTAGAAAGGTTAGTAAAAATAGGTGAGGCATAGAGGAGGGTAGAGATTAGATGAGTATGGGCTATAGTTGTTCTAGCTGTGGGAGAAAGGTATGATTTAATTCTGTAGAGCGAGCCAAGTTTTTTGTTGACAGTTTTTATTGTGTTGTTGATATGGATGTCAAAGCTCAAGTTGTTATCAATGGTGATTCCCAGTAGTTTGGTAGAAGTGTCAGGTACTATGATGGTGCCGTTAGTGGATATAACTGAGAAATCAAGTGGAGAGGACTTGTGGGTGGGATTAAAGAGGAGGAGTTTAGTTTTTTTGGGGTTCAGAAGAAGACAACATTGTGTAAACCATTGTGCAACTGTGTTAAATACTTTCTGGGTATGAGAGAGAAGTTCAGATGTGGATTTGGCTGAGCATATAAGTGTCGAGTCATCAGCATATTTTATGCATGTGGCTTGGGGGATGGCTAGATGAAGGTCATTAATAAATATTGAGAAGAGGAGAAGTCCAAGTATAGACCCTTGAGGGACACCCAGTGAAACTGGTTGGAGGGTAGAAAGAGTCTTATGCCAAATAACTGCCTGTTGTCTTTTATCTAGGTAGGACTGGAACCATTTTATAGAAGGTGCATCAAATGATAGTGATTCTAGTATGTTGAGGAGAATCTGATGATTGACCATGTCGAATGCTTTGGACAGGTCAATGAATAGTGCTGAGGATAGGTTATTAAGGTTACGATTTTTGTTAATATAATCTGTAAAGGAAAGAAGGGCAGTGGTAGTACTGTGTGAAGGTCTGAAACCATGTTGACAGCTGGAAAGTAAGTTATTTTGTGTTAAGTGGTCAAGTAATTGCCTATGGATACATTTCTCCATGATCTTTGCTAGAGGGGAGAGAAGGGCAATAGGACGGTAGTTGGAGAGCTCATTAGAGTTTCCGCCTTTATGGAGAGGGATAATATGAGAGACTTTCCATAGGCTAGGTATGTGACCTTCGGTAATAGTCCTATTGATCAGAATGGAAACAGGGAAAGCTATGGATTTGGCTGATAGCTGTAGAAAATCGGCAGGTAGTTGATCTGCAGAGGAACAGCATGGTTTTAGTTTTTGTATGAGGGTTTGGATGTAAGTAGTTGGGACAGGTTGTAAATGAAAAGGAGGGGGTGAGGTAGAGTTATAGGTGGGTATTGTGAAGCTATTTGGTGTTAGCTGACTAGCCAGTGTTTGGATAGTATTTGTAAAGAAGGTATTGAAAGTATTAGCTGTATTTATGGGGTTAGTATGGTCAGTGTCTTGAGGGTTTGGTGTGGTGGATTGACCTGGGTGGAGTAGTTGGTTAATGCTAGTCCAGAATTTTTGAGGGTTGTTTTGATTAGTTTTTTGGAATTGTAGGTAGTAATTTTTTTTATCAGATAGTATAGCTTTCTTAGTGTCGTTTCTTAACTGTCTAAAGGTTTGTTGGTCAACATGGTTTTTAGTCATTCTCCATTTGGCCCAGTGTTTATTTCTAAGGTACATTTTGTCTTTGGTTGCTTTTGAAAGCCATGGGGCAGAGTTGGTTTTGACTCTAATTAATCTGGTTGGAGCATGTTGGTTAAGAATAGCCAGAAATTTAGAGTTAAAGTACTTGATGGCTTCTTCTAAAGGAAGGTATTTTAAGGGAGACCAATTGCATGTTCTTAGTTCATTTTCGAATAGCTCAGGGTTAAAGTTCTTTTTGGATCTGATATTTTTGACAGATTTAGGATTGGGAGTATGGGTTTTGTGTCTGATAATATAGGTAAGTGAGTGGTCGCTTATATCATCAGGGAGGGTTCCTGAATCATAGTTGAGAGGGTGATGGTTTATGAGAATCCAGTCTAATATGCAAGCTTTCTGGTTAGTTTTATTGATCCTGGTAGGGGATGTAATAGTTTGAGTAAAACCATGTAGGTTGATGTGGGTTGTAGGGAGGCTGCTGCAATAGCAGCTCCAGTCAATGTTTATATCTCCTAGGATTATGGTTTCTTGAGGCAAGTATTGGGAAAGGCAGCAAAGAATATTTTCCATGGTGGAAATGTTATTACCGGGTGGAAGATACATACAGATGATATAGATGGATTTGGCATTGTTAATTTGAAGTTTGGATATGAGAATTTCAGCATTTGAATCAAGAGGTATTTTACAGTTGTGGGTGATAAGCTGTAGTCCTGATTTAAATAGAATAGCTACCCCTCCACCTTTCTTGGCTACTCGGTCGAGTCTTAGTATGTTATATCCAGGTGGAAGGAATTCATTGTCTTTGGTTAAGGTTTTAACCATGTTTCTGTTAAGCAGAGGATATCAAAGGAGTATACTTCTACTAGAGCTTGTAGTTGAGGTATTTTGTTGTTTATGCTGCGTATATTAAGATGGGCTACATGGAGGGAGTTAGATGTTTTACTATGTGGATTGATTGGGTAGGGATTTTGGCTGTGGAGAGTACTAGGAGTATTTGTTGGGCCTGGGTTAGGGTGGATATCTCCATCTTTTATACGGAGTAGTACATCTATGTAGCTTGGGTTAGGGAATTTGTTGTATAGAAGTAGATTTTTCCTGAGATTGAGGGTGTAATATTTCAGATGTTGTATTCTATGATACTTTGCAAGCAGGTATTTAGGTGAAGTTGTTATGTTAGCATGGTTAAGGAGGAGTGGAATGGATGGAGCATTGGTTTCTTTGTTGGGATAGGGATAGTCTAGATGTAGTGGATATTCATAGGAAGTAAGTATGTAGGCAAAGATTAGTGGAAGAAGTAGTAGTAGTATGAATAGAGGTAGGATAAGTAGTGGGGTATGAGGTTTATACATTGTGCAGATTTATTATTGGGTATATTTAAAGGGTGATGTTGGAGAAATGTGAAGGATATGGTAAGGTGGAAGGGAGTGTTATTAAGGTAGATATAAGAGAAGATGAAATGTGGTGGAGTGTTATGAGAGTAGTAGGTGAAGGAAGAGGTGTGGCTAGTAATTACTAGAATAGATTGGAAGAGGAAGAGGTGTGGTTAAGTAAGTATAAAGGTAGGACCCTTGGGGGTGGTTGGGAATTGGGGGTAGGGAGAGGAGCGGAGTGAGCCCACAGGGTGAATGGAGCAGGTTGAAAAAGCTTCAGTTCCAATTGTAAAAAACAATCAGCAAGACTGACTCCAGAGGAGAAGTTAGACAAGATACATGTGGGAGAAGGTAGTGAGGAACTAACCTAGAAGAGGTGAGTGTGGACAGTAGAAGTAGAGGGTGAAGTGCGAGGACTAAAAGGTAGTTAAGGAGCAGCAGGAGAAAATAGTGTAAGTTCTGGGCATAAGTGACAAGAAAGAGGGAAAAGCTGGGGGTGAGGAGCCCCCTAGTGGACAGATCAGGTAATTGCAAGGCTGGTAAGAGAGGGTGCTAAAGAGCAAGACAAGAGAAGGTTGCTGGACAAAGGGAGTTTAAAGAGGGGATGGGAAAAGAGAGTAAGAGGTACAGCGGGGGGGGGTAGAGGCTGCTGGCTGTCCTAGCGCAGGACTTTCTCTAACCTGTGGTATAGGTACAATAGTAGAAAGTCTCTCTGGGAGGAATTATTCCACAAACATACTTTGCAGGTGTCTGAGAAAATTTTACACAGAGATGGGGATGGTCATGGTGGTGCAGCAGTTAGCCTTGTCACCTCACAGCAAGACGTTCTCTGGTTCGATTCTCATCTGGGGTGCCTTCTGTGTGGAGGCCGCATGTCCTTCCTGTGGTCACGTGAGTTTCCTCCAGGTGCTCTGGTTTCCTCGCACATTATAAAGACATGCAGTAGGTGGACTGGACACTCTAAATTGGCCATAGGTGAGAGTGTGTGTGTGTGTGTGTGTGTGTGTGTGTGTGTGTGTGTGTGTGTGTGTGTGTGTGTGTGTGTGTGAGTGGTATGAATGAACTACCATGACAGGGCTAGCCACCCAGTGGTGTGAACCTTGGCTCAAGATGATTGTCACTGATGAAGTGACACCCTGACCCCATGTGCAAAATGAGATAAAAAGGGTTTGTGGATGAATGGATGTGACTCCACATCTATGACAGACACTCCTCCCAACATGTTCTTCTCAGCATATAATGATGCTATCATACTCCATAAATTGCAATGTGACAGTGTTAAAGGCAGGCATATGTGGCGGTACTAGTGTTACTTTGCATGGCATTCATCTTCTGTACCTACACAGGTGAAATGTTATAAATGTTCAAGTTAGGCTCAGTCTACTGCTGTGTGTGGTTGGTGGTACATTATGGTCACTGTATTATTTTTGGAATCACTCTTCATTTCAGTACCACTTAGGAGAACCTTTACACTAGACCCATGCATGCACTTTCCTGTATTTTTTTCCTCTTGCCATATGACATCCTTCCTGCAGAGGAGTGAAGGATATCCTCATGACAAATATGCATACACACATCATGAAGCAGAATCCTTCCATGAGCCTCTGCAAGCCATCTCCAGACCACTTCATGTGTGATTTCCTAATTCTGTCATGGTGTGGTGCACGTCTCATATGGACTGTGACAGTATATAATGTAATCCAACAAATACATACATATGCACAATATTCTTCCTATCTTCCATCACAGAGATATAGGTAGTTTCTTTTAAATGGTATAATAATGGCTAGTATTTTATATGGTGTTGGCTGTTAGCCTAGTAATGTCCTATGACTGTATGAACATTTGACATGCCAATGTTGCTGTCATTGACGTGTTATATTGAGTTGTGGATGTATAGTATGGCTACAACAGGGTATTACAATCTGTGATGCTAGCCAATGTATTGATGGCCATTGCTGCTAGTTCATTACATGCTCATTTTATAATTTTATAACAGCTGTAGTAATTTTGTCTCTGGAGAACTGTTGACATGTGTTGTTGTAGTGGAACAGAACAACATTCTACACAGTTCTCATTCCACCATCACAGTGACACTTGCAGTATGGCACAGGCGTGCATGTGTCTACCTACCATCATTAAATGCTCTGTGACAGACATCAGTATAAATTCATACCAATTGCATGAGTACATAAGTCTTGTTTCATCCACATTTTGTAATGCTTTGACATACACATAAATATCACATGCTTTGATTCAGTTGTAACCTTGTGGTATTCATTGTATGTGCAGTTGTGCTTCTATTCCCAAAGATTATTGAGGTGGTCATCAGCACTATTGTGTGAATATTAACATTTGTGTTAGGAAATATTCTGCATGAGCCACAAACATCTGATTTGTAATGTGTCCTTATATGGCATCAGGTCACTCAAACACAGCTTTTCCTTGAAAGACATATAAGCATATGTTGTGCGATTGATGTAATTACAAGACACTGGTACAGTTGTATGACTGTGTGAACAGTACCAAAGTGTGAAATGTGTTGCATGACCACAGTTGTATTTGGAGGTGTTTTCATAAAGAATTTATTAAAATAAATATGAAATGTTAAGTGGACTACACAACTAAGCACAGAACTGTTTGGAGATGCCACCAGCCATACTCAACCAGAGAAAATAGACAATCTACTAGATAATGGTTTGTCTCACACTTCACCTCCCCATACTTCGCCACTGGCCATCAGCCAAAGTATACATGCAAACATTACTCGTTTTTTTTTCTCAGGACAGCAGCTTATCTGTGTGCTGTTTATGGCTAATGACATAGAATCAATGGGCCTTGACAACATGAGGTTGACTACAGCATGACTTAAAACCTGACCTACCAGACACAGTTGGATCCTTAATTCAACACAGCTTTCAGACAGCCTATGTTCTCATAAAAGGGTGTACAGTAACAGTCATCCATCTGATCAGGCGGGAGGTCATCAACTGATTAATAAAGTTATAGACCCATACTCCTGACTCTCTTCACCTGTGAGGCAGACCAATGATTCATCATTGACCTTATCAAAAAGAACACAGGTAATCTCCTTTTGTGTACCAAACCCATGTTTGATTTGTTAAGGCAACATCATGTCTGTTACATCTGTTTGATGTCTTCAAGAAGGTCACCAAGGGTATGCATGAGGAAAACACTGTCATCCTGCATAACGTGACCTGGCCAACACATATGACACAAATCCACACTCAGGTATTACACAGAAATTGTCTTAAGTGGGCACAAACACCTACATCATAAAGTGGGCAGACAAACAGATCACATACATGACAGATAATGTCAAAGTGTGTAATGCCACTTCTAGCTAGAGTCCAGTGATCAGGTTCATACCTCAGGACTCTGTACAAGGCCCTTTCCTGTTCATTATTTAAGTCTCAGGAGGCAAGACTAATTTGCACATCTTTTGTCTAACCAGCTTTGTGGAGGACTGCAATTTGTGGACAATCATTGAATCTAAGATATGTATTGGTATAATGCAGACAGTATGTATTAATACACATAAAGGATTATTATTAGAGCCATGGAGACACAGTAGATGAACAAAAATCATTGTGGAATTAGTTATTTTATCAAAGCAAATACATAAGATAATGACAATATAGACAGCACACCCCTATGAGTAGACCAAGTGTTAATTTGACCTGTGTACTCAGGTAGCTGGTATGCAGAACATCCACCAGTATGTGCCCACAGTGGTGAGTAATCCCTTGTATGTAGCAGAACTCCTCAATATGTGCAGGACATCCACATCAAAGGGATATAGTCCCATTGTTCACAGCCCTCATCAGACCAATAACTGAGTACAATGCACCCTTTTGGATCTACCTCTCAACATATCTTGCAGGGATGATTTACTCAAGTGTATCACTTTTGCCACAGTGAGCTCTCACACATCTTATTGGCCATACCTAAGTATTCTTTCTGATGCATAACCATTAGGAGCTGACAGTGTAGAACTCCCTTCAAGGTGTTATACAAGGTGCATGTGTGACATATTCTCCTGTGATGCCACAGTAAAAACACAGATGACTGGCAACATTGATGGCATGGGTTACATTCATGCAGGTGTTGATTGTGGCATATATATTCCATGCAAACCTGTCAGCTGGCAAGGATTGCTCATAATTTAAACTGCAGGTGTAACAGTATCCCTCTTAATGCCTCTGAAAGATGTTAATTTTTGATGAAGGTGTGCTTGATTCCCCTTATAGATTACTGACAAATCATGACAGTTATACAATTGTGTTCTTGCAGAACCATGTATAATAACTCACAATCACATATTTTATGCCAATAACAGTTTAATGCTGGTATTATTCTGATATTGTCCATGATTGTGCATGCTTCTGTTTACTGTTGTCCATGAGCCTGTTGCTATGTGTTCTGCTTGGCTGAAACATATGCTGACATTGCATTCATATTCAAGTATATCATTTTGCACATCTTCACAATATGCACCTACCCCCTACTGTATATATCATCCTTGATAAATGTCATCTCCAGTGATCTTGTCAGGATGCTTATATCACAAAAAATCTTTCGCATTGATATGTCACCTTGTGTGACCGTCACATAATACACAATAACTATGTAATGATATGACTAAACCCACACAGTACTGTATCATGTAGATATGTGATTACTGTTCATGCTACAACCGTCTTTTCTTTGCAGTTTACATACATTGACATGTCTTCATCTGCTGTAAATTACCATATTTTACTTGTTGTCTTCCCCTGTGTTGTTCATTCTTACAATTCATGTGTCTGGCCCTTTTCAATATACGCACTTCCCCAGAATAATTATTTGTAATGCAGTCTAGGTACCCTTGGTGTTCACCACCAAAAAATTTATTCTGTATGCTTAAAACAGGTTTGCAGAGTATTCTGTACTGACTATACTTTTTATAATGTGTTAGAACTTTATGCATTGCCTTATATTCTGCCCTGGTAGTCACCGTGGCTGTCCAAGCAATCAGGCCATACCAGTTTGCCTGTAGGTGAACATGTCTGCATGTCTGCAGGTGTTCATACTGCTTTACATAGTTTTCTGGCTGGCAAGACTGTTGCTGGCCATGAAATCACGCTTGTATTTGTGTAAGCACTACATGTAGCGTGCATATGCAATTAGCACTGCTGCTCATCGCGCTAACACATAAACTGCATGTAGGCTTTGTGCTAAGCCTACACAGAGTTTATTGAGTCCGAGGAAAGTATTTTGTATAAAACTAATTCTCATCAATTATCTAATATGATTAGTTGTCTTGCTTAATTGCTGTGAGAATTTCCCAGCTATAAACTATGGTTTGCAAGCATTTAAAGGTATATTCCCCATTTTCAACAAACAAAATATCACAATATATAAATAGTAGACTTAACTTTTTCTCAATTTGTTTTTAATTTTCAAATAAAATAACATTTACATAATATTTTTAAATATCATTTTAAACAATTATATACAATATTTACAATAGCCTGACTTTCAGTTATATACACTATATGTTATTAAATATAGAATTAACAGATCAGTTATCAGAGATGCAATATTGATTATTGCAGAGTGCCCAACAAAGATATAACTTTCTTCCAAGGATTATTTACCAATGGCCTGAGATTGATTCATAATTCTTTGATTTTTATTCCCATCGATGCAGTTGTCTTCAGTAAAGTGTAGAATTCTTCCAAGGTCGGGGGTGTATTTGAATTCCACCTTCTGGTTACGCATTTCCAAGATATAGCAAGTATTGTCCATAACAAATACATATTTGTCTTATTCAGGTAGGGACCTTCATTTACATATAGTATAATTAATACTTTAGTTAAGGTAAAGGATTCATTAAATAAAGCTTGTAAAAATGATTGATTCCATTCCAATATGATTTAATTGTATTACATTCATAAAAAATATGAATCCAGTCTGCTTTATTTGACTTTTCACACCTCCAGCAAAAACATTTGTTGTAGTACTGATCTTTTTAATTCCATCTGGTGTTAAAAATGCTCTATGTAAGTATTTCCAGTTAAATATTTTCCAGTACTGTGTGTTAGAGGTGTAATTAACTAATAGTAAGATGTTAGTTTTAATTTCTTCTGATAACTGCAATGACTGACCTTTTGTTAAGAACTGCCAGTATGATGGTTTGGGAATTGTTTTATAAGTTATTAACCCTTTATTTTATTTTTTTTATTTTTTATTTTACATTTGTTGACCGGGCTAGTCTAGCTGGATATATGTCCATTTTCAGTAGAGGCCCGGGGAGAAAAGCTCCAAACAGAAAATTGACAAAGTTAAACTAAGCAATTCTACAGAATTAAAACTAGGCAATACTAAATAAATTGAACTAAGCATTTCTATACACAAAACGTAAAATAAACAAAAACTTTTTTTTACAAAGTCACACTAGAAAGTTATGAGCAATTATTAGATAAAGGGAATAATAAATGTATCTTATTTTCATTATAGGAGAGTAAGAGTAGAGTTGAAGGCAGTGGATACAGGTGTAGGAATAGAGTTAAGATTAAAGAATGGAAGAAAAAAGATATCAATGGGGGTTAGTACATGGACAAAGCCAGTGTGCTTTCAGATGTTTTTTAAGATGTTTCTTGAAAAGAAAAGTAGAATTAATGGTAGATAATTCAGCAGGAAGTTGATTCCAGACTTTACTTACGGTGTTAGCGAAAAGAGAATCACCAGCTTTGTTATTAGCTTTGCTGGATAAAACTAGGAGCTTGTTAGCAGAGCGTAATGTAGGTAGATTATTGTAAGGAGTAATAAGATTAGACAAGATAGGAGTGTTGTTAGGGAGGTGTAGAATCTTTTGTATTATAAGCAATTGTTGAAAGAGTATATGGTTTTGCAGTTCTAGCCACCCTAGTTGTTTGATGTTAAGACAGTGGTGAGTTTTAAAGGCGGAACTTGTGATAAATCTAGTTATGCTATTATAACATATGGAGAGCTTAGTGAGGTTGCTTTTGGATAGATTGGTATATATGACAGAGGCATAAAAGAGGGTGGAAATGAGGTGGGTCTGAGCAATTGTTTTCCTTGCAGAGGGGGTAAGAAAGGTTTTTATTCTGTAGAGTGAGCCAAGTTTTCTGTTAACAGACTTAATGGTGGCGTTTATGTGTTCATCATAATTGAGATGATTATCGATAGTTACCCCTAGTAGACAGGTTGTAGTGTCTGGGAAGATGTTGGTACCATTGTTAGAGGTTATAGAGAAGAAAGGAGTGGCTGATTTATGAGTAGGAGTAAAAAGCAATAGCTTTGTTTTTTTGGGGTTTAAGAGGAGGCAGTGTTGCATAAACCAATTTTCAACATTTTGAAAAACAGTTTGTGTGAGGGAATGGAGAGAGGGTATATCAGTGGCTGTACATATTAATGTGGAGTCATCTGCATATTGAATGCAGGTGGCTTGGGGTATGTTGATGTGTAAGTTGTTGATAAATAAGGAGAAGAGTAGGGGACCTAGGATGGAGCCCTGTGGGACTCCAATGTTTACAGGAAGTAGTGAAGATAGACTGTTCTGCCAAAGTACTGCTTGCTGTCTATTTTCCAGATAGGATCTGAACCATTGTATGGCTTGGGGATTGAGAGAATGAGCCTTTAGTTTGTCAAGCAGCAGGTTATGGTTTACCATGTCAAAGGCTTTTGACAGGTCGATAAATAGAGCAGAAGAGAAAGAGTTGTTGTTGCGATTCTTGTATATAGAGTCGGTGAAGGATAGAAGGGCAGTAGATGTACTGTGAAATGGCCTAAAGCCATGTTGGCAGTTAGCCAATAGGTTATTTTGTAGTAAGTGGTTAAGTAGCTGCTTGTGAATACATTTTTCCATTATCTTAGCTAAGGGGGAGAGTAAAGCAATAGGGTGAAAGTTAGAAAGCTCTGTAGATGGTCCTCCTTTATGTAAGGGGATGATATGAGATACCTTCCATAAAGTAGGGATTCTAGCTTCAGAGATAGTTCTGTTAATAAGGATAGAAATGGGATAGTCTATGACTTTTGCAGCTATTTGTAGGTATTCAGATGGGAGTCGGTCAGCAGAAGGGGTGCAAGGTTTTAATTTTTGAAGAAGCTTACAGATGAGAGCTGTAGATACTGGTTGTATCTGAAAGGTAGGTGATGTAGGATTGCAGGTATTTGTTTGGGATACAGCAATGGGTGGTAAAGAATTAGCCAGGGTTTTAATGGCTTCTGTAAAATAGTTATTAAAGGCGTCAGGGATCAGGTTGGAGTTACTTTTGTTGAAACCGATTGGGTCTGGAGTAGTAGTATGGCCTGGCTGTAGGAGTTTGTTTATGGCAGACCAGAATTTTTGTGGAGTTTGTTGATTGTTTTTTGAAGATGTAGGTAGTAGTCTTTTTTGTCTCTAAGAATATCTTTCTTTGTAGCATTTCTTAGCTGTTTAAATTGGAGATGGGTTGAAGGACATTTGGTAGATCTCCATTTGGCCCAGATTTTATTTCTGAGTAGTATCTTTTGTCTGGTTTGTGGTGTGAGCCATGGAGCAGATTTTGATTTTATTCTAGTGGAGCGATAGGGTGCGTGGGAGTCTAGGATTTTAAGAAAGTTAGTATTAAAGTAGGTAACAGCTTCGTCTAATTTTAGATAGGTTAGTGGTGACCAGTCACATGCTTTTAATTCAGATATAAAGCTATCTGGATTAAATAATTTTTAAGCGTGAGGTTTTAAGTTGATGAGTAGTTGCAGTATGGACTTTTCTCTAATAATGTAGGTAAGTGTGTGGTCACTGATGTCATCTGGGAGTGTTCCTGGAGTATAAGAATTAGGGTGGCTATTAATGAGGATCCAGTCCAAAGTACTTTCCTTTTACTGGATTTATGGATTCTTGTAGTAGATGATATTAGTTGTGAGAACCCAAAGAGGTTTATATGGTTGGTAGGGTTTAGGGAATTGCAAGTAGACCAGTCTATGTTAACATCACCAAGTATGATAGTCTCCTGGGGTAGTTGAATAGAGAGGTGGCTCAGTAGGTTCTCTAGAGAATTTGTGTTATTACCTGGAGGTAAATAAATGCAGATTATATAGATAGATTTGGAGTTATTTATTTCAAGTTTGATGGATAGGGTTTCAGATTTGGTGTCTAGTGATGGAAGCACATTAACTGTGGAGATTTTGAGGCTTGATTTATAGATAATGGCTATACCCCCACCTTTTTTTATTTTACAGTCATTTCTGAGTATGTTATAGCCAGGAGGGGTGATTTCTTGGTCTAGAGTAGTTGGTTTTAGCCAGGTTTCAGTAAGACAAAGAATGTCGAATGAGTATATATCAAGGAGTGCATGCAGGTGGGTAAGTTTATTATTAATACTTCTAATGTTAAGGTGAGCTATAAGGAGGGAGTTAGATGTTTTTTTAATCGTAGAAACTATGGGAGCTGTTAACTTGGTAGGATCAGTGGTGGAGTCAGTATAGGGTCCAGGATTTGGGTGAATGTCACCATCTAGGAGGGGGTGTTGCTGGGGGTGTCTGAATGATTTTAGAAATTTAGATAGGTTATTGAAGGTCTTTCTGATAGAGTAATAAGTGAAATGGGTTGTTCTATGGAACTTTGGTAATAAATAAGTAGAGTAACATGTTATGTTACAATGGTTAATGGAGAAGGTGAGAGAATAGGGTAAAGTCTGTTGGCTGTAGAGGTTTTGTTCAGATAGAGAGAGATATTCATAGGAGGTAAGTGAATAAGGAATGGTAAGAGATGCTAGTATGATAGCTGAGAGCAGGGAGGTGGTGAGTAGTGTTATATTTGTTGGAGGCATGGTAAGCGAATGTATGTAAGGAGTAGCTTGAAGGTAGGTATTAAAATAAGTGAAGGAGAAAGTTTAAAGAGGTAAAGAAGGTTATATGTTGGGTTGGTGAGCAAATGGTAGGGACTAGATAAGTAGGGTCCTAAGGTATAGTATTAAAGAGCAGAGGATGTGAACAGAGAGGGAATAAAGTAGAATTAATAGGGGGATAGAGTAAAGGGAGAGACTAAGTGATAAAGAGTTAAGTGGGAGTTAAGTAAGAAATCAGGAGATAGAGTAGGAGGAGTGGCTTAGAATTAAAGAGGTAAGTGATAGGAGAATAATGGAGGGGGGAGTGGTCAGTGAAGTATAAGTGTAGGACCACTGGGGGTGGGTGGGAATTGGGGGTAGGGTAGGGGAGCGAAGCTGGAACAAACAGAGTGGAGAGCTACAGGAGAATCAATCAGCAGAGCTGCCAGTAAAGGTGAGTCAAGAGTGTCTAAGGTGAGATGAAGCAGAGAAAAAATGTAGGAGTCTAAGAAAAGCAGGCTGATATAGCAAGTTAGTCTAGAGGGAGAAGTGTGAGGTTTAGAGTAGTTCTAGGTTCAGGGAAGTGTAGAATAGTACAGCGGACTAAGGAAAGGAAAAGCAAGAGAAGAAGGATGAAAGGGAAGGTAGTGGTATCTACTGGGCAAAGCTATTATTACAAATAGCTACAATAACGGGGCTAGGCTAGTACTGATAATGGAGGGAGGAAAAGCAAAACGAGGGGCACTAGGAGGTAGTGGAGGAGTAAGGTTAACAAGGTAGCTAGTTGAGGAGGTAGGAGGCTGCTGGCTGACCAGGCTCAGAGCGTACTTTAGAGCCCCTGGAACACCAGAGAATACAATTATGCTTTAAAGGCAGGACAAAGTAATATACATATTTGTTTCCTTGAGAGGGGGTGCAGGGAGTAAAGGCAGTCAGTTGAAACCACAGGTCCTTTGTCAGCCGATGGTATGTTGACAGATAGTATAGCGGTAGCAGTACAGTGAAGGTTAGGGTAATATTTGTTTCCTTGAGAGGGGATGCAGGGAGTAAAGGCAGTCAGTTGAAACCACAGGTCCTTTGTCAGCCGATGGTATGTTGACAGATAGTATAGCGGTAGCAGTACAGTGAAGGTTAGGGTAATATTTGTTTCCTTGAGAGGGGGTGCAGGGAGTAAAGGCAGTCAGTTGAAACCACAGGTCCTTTGTCAGCCGATGGTATGTTGACAGATAGTATAGCGGTAGCAGTACAGTGAAGGTTAGGGTACAGAGGAAAAGACGCCAGGCCAGAGGTAGACAGCAGCCAGGGGCGGTATAGGGGTCTAAGATTTATATAGATTTGAAATGGAATTTTTCTTTTCACAACTATTATATATAAATTCATACATAAAACTTATTTGGTGTGGAATATCTTTAAATGAGGAATTATTAATTAAACTGCATAAATCTTGAGTGTACATTAGAATGCTTTGTAAGGTTAACCAGTCCTGTGTTGGAATATTATAAGCAGTTTTTCTCATATGTATATCTAAAACATTTAATTTATTTACACATTGAAACCAGCATAGGAATCCATTTTGTTCCTAGAAGGTTATTGTTTCCCTATATATTTTGTGAGGAAAGTTCTTAGTGATGGTAAATGGGGTCAAAAGATCAAACCAAAGTTTTAGATCTATGTTTGCATTGATAAGTTTCCTAAATGAACTGATGTAATGATTAATCAGTGTTGTTTTAGAAGGTTTTGTTATATTATATTGTATACTTATGCATAGTATGTACCAGGGTTTGTTTGATTTGTCTAGTATTAAAAATTGTTTTAACAGATTAAATTCATTTGTTAATATAGCCATTGTTAATTCTTTCCAGTTGGCAAAATAATGTGGGTTTATCCAGTCTATTGTAGTTTTAAGCACAGATGCTTTTATATATTTTTCTATTTCTGGGAAGTTCATTCCTCCTTGTTTCCAAGGTCTAATGTGATGAATTAGAGCTACTCTGTTCTTTTTGGGATACCATAAACATTTTATTAAACATGAGTTTATTTCTTTAAGAATGCATCTTTCAGGTATTAACTGTATTGCTAATGCTACATATAGTATTTTTGGCAATAAGACCATTTTTATTAATTGCAATCTGTCTTCAAAAGTTAATAGGTTCATAGGTTCATAGGTTCATACTAGGCTATCTGCCCGAGGGCATTTACAAGCCTAGCCCATAGTTTTGTGGCTTACGCCACCCCTTTAGTATGGGGAACTATACCCATTATTTTGCTGTGCCTCTGTTGAGCAGTGACACTGAGGTAATCCCTGGGGTATATCTGCGATCTCCCATCCATTGGTCAAGATTTCTCTTGAACAAGGCCAGCGAGGTGCTCTGTCTCACATATACCGGGATTTTATTCCACAGCATAGGGAGTCTTTGGGTGATGAATCTATCCCTCCAGCACGTCTTATTAATAGCCATGTCAAGGTTTAAGTCTCCCGCCCTTGTGGCTCTGACGGATCTAGATTTTTTGAGGTGAAGCATATTCATCAAATCTGGGTTTGACATGGCCTTGTATGTTAGGCAAAGGTCACCTCTGAGCAAGCGGTAAGCGACTGAATAGAGCTGGAGTTCTTTCAGTCGGGCAGCATAGGACAGATGTTTGAAACCCTTTATCCTTTTGGTGAGGAACTTTTGTGGCCTCTCCAGCTGCTGCAAGTGTCGGGTCAGATACATTCCGAATGGGGCATTGTACTCAATCATTGGTCTGATGAGTGATGAGTATAGGGAGACTATGACCTCCCTTGATCTAGATGAGAATCCCTTCATGATAAGGTGGGCAATGTAGAAGGTCTTCCTAACTACTTTAGCTACATGGGTGTCGAATGACAGACTACTATCAACCTGGGTCCCCAGGTCCCTGATAACTTCTTCTGTGCTCAGTGGATTGCCACCTATTTGGTAGCTAGGGGTAACCTTGTTTTTCCCGAAGGGTATGACTATGCATTTTTTGGCATTTAACTTTAGGCCATGGCTCTGGCACCAGTTATCTGTTTCTGTGAGACCCTTCTGAAGGGTATCTGTGTCAGATGTGTTTTCTACTATGGCCAGTTCGCAGTCATCTGCAAACTTTGTCAGCCATAACCCTCCTGTGTTTGCTTGTACTTCAGAAAAGTAGATGCCAAACAAGAGTGGGCCCAGGACTGAGCCCTGTGGTACACCACTTGTGACAGGCTTTGAGTCTGACATGGCGCCAGCAACTCTGACCCTGTGGGTTCTGTCACTCAGCCAGTTTGCAACCCATCTTGTGATGTATGGGTTAACATTTAAGCTGATGAGTTTTTCAATGATACCCGAGTGGGGTATTGTATCAAGGCCTTCGCCAGATCGAGGTAGGCTGTATGGACTGCCTTTCCCTCATCAATGGCTTTGGTGACTGTTTCGAAAAAGTCAACCAAGTTTAGAAGGCATGATCTACCTTTGACAAAGCCGAACTGGGATGGATCCAAAGTCTGCAAATTCCCTATGTCTTTATTTATGAGGTCCATTATGATCCTCTCCATGGCTTTGCAGATAAGGCTTGTCAAGCTAATGGGCCGGTAATTTCCAGGGTCGGTGGAGGCACCGCCTTTGTGAAGTGGGACCACAGTTGCAGTGCGCCACTCCTGGAGTGCGTATCCAGAGGTAAGACTATGATTAAACAGCTGTCCTAGCTGTGGGTTTAATTCCTCGTTGAGTTCGTGGAGCACACAGCCGGGGACACCATCAGGTCCCATGGATGCTGTGTTTTTTGCTTTGGAGAGAGCAGTTCTCACTTGGGCGTTGGAGATGTTTGGGGGGCTGCAATCGCTTGGTATAGATATCTCTCCTTTTGGGGGGGAGGGGGGGGAGAAGTTTGCACTGAACCTGTCAGCCAGTATGTTGGCAATGTCTGTAGGATCAGTAATCTTCACATCATTTTGAACTAGTTCTGAGCATATCTGGGAGTTTTAATTTTGTTTCACTTTTCTATATATATATTTATTGTTTCAATAATGTTTTTATAATTTATTAATATTGTTTTGTTTATATTTTTGCATAACACTATTCCTAAATAATTTAGTGTAAGTTCTTGTTTCCTATGATGGATTTATCTGTAACTTGCAGTTCTTTTTTCTTATTTAAAAATAGAAATGTTGATTTTGATCTATTAAAGTGTAGACCTGAAATCTTATAAAATGTCTCCATTACTTCTTCTAGCTCTCCTAATGACTCTTTGGAATATGATTGGGTTAATAAAATATCATCAGCAAAAAGCATAATTTTAGATATGTACTGGTCATAGACTTCTATTCCTTTTATTCTTGGATTATTGCGTATTATTTCTGCAAGTATTTCTATAGCAAAAGCAAATAAAATAGGAGAAAGGAGGCATCCTTGTTTAGTACCTTTCATTATATGGATAGATTCTGAGGTGAAAGGACTTAATTTAATGTAGGCTAAGCTATTAATATATATGTTTTTTAGTAATAAGATGAAGGGAGGAGGAAATTCAAATAATGCTAAAGTTTTAAATAGATATTCAGTTGAGGGAACCAAAGGCTTTTTCTATGTGTAGTCTGATTACAAGTGTTTCTCTATCTTCTTTATTCACATAATTTATAAGAGTAAGTATCCTTTTAATATTATCATGTGTGTGCCTGTTATATAAAAATCCAGTTTGATCATTATTAATTGTCTTTGAAAGTGGGATTTTCATTCTGTTAGCTAGGATTGACATGAATATTTTGAAATCATTATTCAGTAATGATATAGGTCTGTATGAGGTGCAAAGGTCTGATGGTTTATTATCTTTTAGAATTGGTGTTATGAGAGAATATTTCCATGAGGGTGGTATTTTTGCTTCTGACTGGACTTCTAGCAAAGTTTTATAAAAAAGGGAGATTACTGTTGAAGGGAAGAGTTTGTAAATTTCCGTAATTATACCATCTATCCCTGGGGCTTTGTTAGATTTACTTTCTTTTATCTCGTCAACAATTACTTTGTAGGAGATAGATTTTTGTAGGTCTAGTTTTAAATTTTCAGGATTTTTTTTTATATTGATAAGGTTTGTATCCAAGTTTGTTTTGTTGGCATCTAAATCTTCTTTTTTGAAGTGTTCCATATAATGGAACCAAAATGCTTCAAGGATTTCTCCTATATCTGATACTTTTTTCCCTTTTTTTTCATGATATATACTACTAATGTTATTTGCTTTAGATTATATTTTAATTCTTGTAGATAAGTTATGTAGATATCTGCGGGATGTGGCTAATGAGTTTATTTTTTATTTTTTTTTAAGGCTAGGCAAGTTTTGTGTGTTAGAATTTCATTATATTTTTTATTTAATTCCTCTATTTCTTTTTTGACTTCTGGATAATTCTGATTTTTTTTTAGATTTTGCTGTCAAGAGTCTGGTTTGCAAATCTAATGATTCAGATTCCCACTCTCTGACTTTGTTTTTGTACCAGCTAAGGGTCTTACCAAATTAATACACTTTTAATGAGTTCCAAAGTATGACTCTACTTTCTGTTGTATTATTAATTTCAAGAAGTAATTGTAGTTCTGACAACATCCAGGGTCTGAATTCTTTCATTTTCATGATATATGATGGAATTCTAGTTGAGCTGATTAAAAGTTTAAACTCTATTTGGAGCTTCATTATCAGAGAGTGATGATCTAAGAAGGGGGAATGGAACTATTGAGAAGGTGAGGATTTTTGTTTGTAAATCTTGAACTACAGATAATTTGTCTATTCTGGTTTGTGTTCTAAATCTATGGTCTTTATGGGAAAATAATAAGGATTTATCATCTTTTACTTTCAAAGTGTCTATTAAATGAAATGAATCAATCCATCTTTTTTAAGGATTTTGAAATAGTTGCTATGCGAAAAGACCTTGGTGGTTTCAGAAGCTTCTAAGGTACGGTTAAAGTCTCCAACCAATATAAAATTTTGTTTATAATTGTTGGGAATAAAATCTAAGTGTTTTTTAACCATTCCTGCTCCCATTCTTAGGAACCAATATAGATTAGCTAAGGTCCATATTCTGTTATTATATTTAATTATAACAAATGCTAGTAGACCTTCTTTGTCTTCATATTTATAAATGTCTTTTGGAGTGATTATGTTTTTCTTCCAGAGAATTGATACTCCTTTTGTCTTTGTTCTATAGGAAGATTGAGCTAAGACTGTATAGTCCTTAGGGTTCCAGATAAAGCTATCATTAGTCTTAAAATGTGTTTCCTGGAGAAATACTACTTGTGCCTTATTTAGATTTAAATATTTTAGTAAGTTTGATCTTTTATTTGCATTATTTAAGCCATTAGTATTCAATGATAAGAATGTTAAATCCTTTTCAAGTTATTATTGGAAGAAACCTTTTGCTTCTTTTTTTATTTTGATTATAGTAGTTATACCATATTCTATGATAAAATTGAATGTTATTTTTATGTGTGTATACTTGGGAGTGTAATTTAATGTTCTTTCTTCTTTAAATACAAGTATGGTAAAATTCTGGTCAGGCTTTAAAAAGGTACTTCTATAAAACATTACTTCTAAAGTATCAAATACAAGTAAATATGACTTTCCCATTAAACATGGAATGAAAGTCATTCCTAATCCAATAGATAAAGATAGATCTATTGGATTATCACTCATACCTTTAACCAACAATATCAACTGAGCTCCATATGTTAAATTATTATATGGAGAATTTTCTTAAAAGAGATATGAAATTCCATATTATTCTATTATTGTTCTATAGTATTTTATATATCAGGATGGAATGTTAGTAGTATAAACAATTATTAAGTTGACTTAGAAAATATCCAGTATTTAGTTACCCTTAAGAGATCTCAAATATGCCAGATATGTCATTTTGGATAAATGAAATGCAACAGAGGAGCACTAAATAAGCCAACAACAAATAGATTATTACTAAAATAATTTGACTAAAAGGACTCTACAGGAGACAATGAGTGATTACCAATGAAATATTTATTTTCTGTAGGTGTACTGTCTTCCTTTACTTTCCCAATCTTCAGCTCACCAACTTCAACTTACAGTTATGAAAAGACATGGCTTATCAGTGGTATCCTGACTCTGAGTAGAGGTGACCTAGTGTGCAGTGGTTTTACATATTTATAGATTTACAAAGCAGAGTCTAAAATGAACTATGTTCACCCTGGCAATTCCCATCCTGCATAGGGCACCTCCTGCTTCCAGAATGGGTAATCAAATCAGGTCTAGAATGAATGTGAAGGCACCTATATGGTAATCAAGACTTACCTTAGGTAAGTATTAATCAAATAGTATTTAGAGCATCTTAGAGCGTTCTCAGGGCAGTTAGAATACTCTTAAACCTCTCCTCCCTTGACCATAAACAGAGATTTCCCTTCCCTTTCTTTCCCTTGTTTTAAATCAGTACTAATAAAAGAAATTCAGCAAACATAGGTAAACAGAAATAACATTCAGTAGCCCGTCTTGTACATGACTCGCAATCCATTAAACAAGTCAGTGACTAACATCACGTTAGTAAACATTACAAAGACAAATTTAGAAATAATTTCCTAGCTCTTTATATTTTTTGATAAAGCAAAAAGTTAACAATAAGCTATTAACTAAAAGTATAAAGCATTTCATTTTTTTCCTTGCATGTATACATTTTTACTTATATTGTACTGTCAATAGCTGTCTTTGAAATCTGTACAATAATTCACTTCTTCAAATTCCTTTTTCAGTTCAGGTTTTGTTTTGTCAAAACGGCAACAACATTTCAAGGGCACAATTAATATTTAGATTGATGTTTCAAATAAATAACTTGTCAGTTGCCAATTAAGTTAGTTTAGAATGTATGGTTAGTGCAAATATAGCATGTTCCAAAAATAATATGTATTTTTTTGTGTGCTCTAGAGCCTGCCATATGCAAGTGGCATATATAATGTAGCCTATATAGAGCAGATAGCTGATGGATTCAGGTTGTTAAAGTAATTTATACTTATTAATCAGGCAGTTTCATTTAAATTCACAAGTAATTTGGGGACATTTCAGTTGAGTTTCCAGGAATGTGTAGTCCAATGTGAGTAACTGAGTCCACTTTTCCTAATAAACATATGTCACAATTCATTAAATTAAGGAGAGTCTAACATCTGTCTATTAATCATTATAAAGACAAAGAATAGTATTTTCCTAGCTCTTCAAACTTTCTGATATCAAAAAATGTTGACAGTAAGCTATTTTAACTGGAAGACTAAAACATTTCAATACTTCCTTGTGAATATATATTTTTACTTTTACTGTAGTGTCAAGAACTGTCTTTGAAATCTATGCATTACTTCACTTCTTTCAAGCCATTCATTTTACAGTTCAGATTATATTTTGTCAAAATGTCAATAGCATTTCAAGGGCACATTTAATATTTAAACTGATATTTTAAATGAATAGTTATCAGTTACCAAGTGAGTTTGTACAGAGTGTGAGGTAACTGCAATAACATGTTCCAAAAAGTAATATGTATCTTTTCATATGCTCTAGAGACTGACAATTTCAAGTAACATATAAAATCAAACTTTTACAGTGCAGACAGCTTGTGAAATCAACATGTTAAACTGAGTAATACTTTTTAATCAAGCAGCTACATTTAAGTGCACATGTAGTTTGGGAACATTTCAGTTGTTTCCAGGAATATGTAATCCTATGAGGATAAATCATAAAATATTTACAAATAGTCCTATTATGTATTTATTTTACCTTGCCTGGGTTGTTTTTCATTTTAATAACTAAACAACACTACTTTTTCCTTATTATTTGTTATCTGTGAGGCTAAATGCACTTTGCAGGTTCACAGTGTCCTTAGAAACTGTAGCAATTGTTTACTGTTGTTATGGCAACGCAAATAGAATGTGAAGAAAGCTTCACTTCTCTTAACCAACAGTACACTTTTCCCTCCTTTTTTTTATGTATTTGTTAATACTAAAAGGAAATAATTCAAATGACATATATACATGAATGGAACATTTCATAGTTAATCATGAACATGTCCCCAATCCCAATAAGCAAAACAGTGACTATCATTAATCTAATAAATATTGTAATAACAATTAATTAAGTTCACTATTCCAATTAGTCTACCTTAAAACTAGATTTTAGACTATTATGTATCTATGTATAGATAGTGAGTATTAAATATATACAGACTATATTAGTATAGTAAATAGGAGAGAATTTAAAAAGGGAGATAAGATGCAGTTAAAACAAATAATGAGAAAAGAAAGAAAAGAGAGAAAGTAAAGAGAAAATTAAGAGAAAATACACATATACTATGTATGTTGATTTACAGTATAAATATTTTATGTGCTATATAACCCTCCTTCTGTGAAAGAAAAGTACCCTGTTTTACATACCTGAGGTAATGTGAAAACTCTCATGTGTCATCTATTTTCAAAAAATATAGATAAAGATTCCAGTAGTTAGTTATCTTGTATTTAAAATTCCAAGCAGTAAAATTGGTCCTTTAAAGTAATGTTAAAACAATTCATATCATAGTAGATTCTTTGAGAAATTTGGCTGTAACAGTATCAGTCTTTTGCTTCTTCTTTTTGACATCTGCCCAGACATGTGTTTCTTTTGTTCTCTTGAGAGAAGGTGTATCCAATCCATATCTTCTGGTAAAGTAATCACATTATTAGTTTTAATAAATGAAGAGGCTTCCTCTAAGTCAATAAAAGTCTTCATCTCATTGGCATGCAGTATTCTTATCTTAGCTGGATATGCAAGTTGTGCCTTGATGTTATTTTTTTCAAAAACTTTATCATTGGCCACACTTTTTTCCTTTGTTCCATTATTCTAGATGAATAGCTTTTATCAAATCTTATCAGGCTCTGTTTATATTTTAGAGGTGCCTTCCTCCAAGCAGATCTTAAAATCAGTTCCTTGTCCAAGTATGAAAGAAATTTGATAATTATTGACCTAGGAGGAGAGTTTGAGTTAGTGGCAGGTTTCCAAAGAGCTTTGTGTGCCCTTTCAATACCAAAAGAAAGTCCTTCTTTTAAATTTAAAAAGTCTGGGATCCAGCTTGATAAAAAGGAAATAATATCCTCACCTTCTGTGTTTTCAGGTAATCCAAAAATCCTGATGTTATTTCTCCTCTCCCTATTTTCAAAGTCATCTACTTTATTAACCACATCATTTGGGGACTTGACTATGGTTCCTAGCTTGCAGTCATCTGCAAACTTCATTAGCCATCTGCCTTCTATGTTAGCCTGTACTTCAGAGAAGTAGATACCAAACAGGAGAGGTCCCAGGATGGAACCCTGTGGTACTCCCCTTGTCACTGCTTTGAGATCGGATTTGGAGTCTGCAACTTTTACAGTGTGGGTTCTGTCAGTGAGCCAGTTGGCAACCCATCTTGTGATGTAGGGATTTATAACTAGTTTAGTGAGTTTAGCTATAATTCCAGAATAGGGGATGGTGTCAAAAGCCTTGGCGAGGTCAAGATAGGCTGTGTGAATCACCTTACCCTCATCTACAGCTTTGGTGACTGCCTCAAAGAAGTCGATCAGGTTCAGGAGGCATGATCTGCCTTTCACAAACCCGAACTGGGTGGGATCCAAAGTTTGGAGGTTATCAATATCTTTGTAATGAGTTCCATGATGATACGTTCCATGGCCTTGCAGACCAGGCTCGTCAGACTAATAGGTCGATAGTTCCTGGGATCAGTGGTGGCTCCCCCTTTGTGGCGTGGGATAACTGTTGCTGTGCGCCATTCAGTGGGCACAAAGCCTGATGCGAGGCAATTATTGAACATGGTACTTAAATGGGGAGCCAGTTCATTCTGAGGTTCATGTAAAATGCAGCCTGGGATGTTGTCCAGTCCCATGGCTTCTGTGTTTTTGGCTTTAGAGAGTGCAGCTTTTACCTGCATAGTTGTGATTACAGGGACTCTGCATTCTTCCTGTATAGATATGGGCCCTTTAGGGGTTGAGGGGGGGGGGGTAAAGTTAACACTGAACCTATCTGCCAGGATGTTGGCAATATCAGTTGGTTCTGTAATTTTTGTGCAGTTGTGCTGTAACTCAGAGCAGATCTGGGTGTTGCCATTGAGATTCTTGACATAGCTATAGAATGCTTTGTGGTTCTCCTTAGAATTAGTGGTGATTTTGTTTTCGTAGCTAGCTTTGGAGGATCTTATAAGGGATCTCAGCTTTTTACTGAGGCTGCCCAGGGAGCTCCTCCACTCGTGGGATTTTACTCTCTTTTGCAACAGTTTCTTCCTTCTGTTGTACAGTTTGTTTATGGCAGGGGACCACCAGATTGGCTTCCTTTTTTTGGAGGATAGCGTCTTGGTTCTGTTTGGGATAGCACGATCCATGCACTCATGTAAGTACTTATAGAGTGCATTTGTGTAGGATTCAGCAGTCGTAACTGTATTGTCCATCTGCATGGGTGTCATGAAGACAGCAGTTGTAACTGTATTGTCCATCTGCATGGGTGTCATGAAGTTCACCACTTCTATCATAAGAAGCATAAAGTTGGCTTTGGAGAAAATCTTACCATGGTTTCCTTAATGGGGGGTGGGGGCGGGATGTGGATATCAAGGGTGATTAGCTTATGGTTGGATTGGACCAACGAGGAGTTGACTTCAGGTGTGGAACACCGGTCACTCATTTTGGTAATGACTAGGTGTAGGATATTGTTGCCTCTGGTGGGGGTGTGGATAAGTTGATCCAATGCATTGGAGTTTATGAATTCCAGAAAGCATTGAGCTAAGCTAACTATTCCTGTTATCCTTGTCTGTTGTTGTTGTAGCATTTCCTTGAAGGTGTCAGCCTGTTTTTGACTGCTTGTTTTAAGATTTTCTAGGTGCTCTTTAAAATCATCCATCTTCAAAGACAACTCCTGCAGGGTAGATGCCATCTGTTGTAGTTCCTTCTTTAATGCAGCATCCTGATGAGAATTCTTTGAGTTGCTCATTTTAACAAGTGAAAATATCTCCAAGTTTTTGACAGGAAATTATTTGTAAAACTTCACCAAAGTTTCTAATTATGTAAATTAGTCATTTATCTATAAGATTTTATACTTTGAAGAAAAAAAAGAAAATGTTTTTCCTGTCTTATTTAACTAGTTATATGGAGCTCTAAAATACTGCTGCTTTCAGTTAGCCATTCAGGCTCCACCCTCCCAGTAGACTTAACTTGGAAGCACTTGCATATGACTTTGAATAGCAACACTCTCTAATAGAACCTATGGCTTATATACCCTGTGTGAAATAGCACATTGCTTGTAAGTTCTGCCTTAAAATATCTGTATTCATGTTTAAATTGCTGTTAACTGTTGTCATGTTGTACATGCTTTGCACCTGGGTATGGCTGAAAATGTTCCATGGATAAGTCTGCCTACCCAGCAATCCTATAATAAATCAATTAAGTAAGCCATTAATAACTTACTGCTTAAGCTGCACATCCACAGATTTCCATAGCTCTAGCCACTATCTGCTTCACACTAACATGATTTTTCTGTGATGAGAACTACCAAGTAAAGTAGATATTCATGACTGTTTTGAAATATACATTAATTTATCCCTAGGTAATGCATATTTTTATAATTCTAATTACTTATAACTGCCTTTTCTCTTGTTCTCTCAGTGTACATCCCCATCATAGCACTTGTTTATTATTTACATTTACTTGACATTAGATATGTCCCCCAAATTTTCAAACAGCATATTTAACACTAAGAATCTATCAATTTTCCGGTGTAGTAAATTCAACAATGTATCATCAACAGCAATAGAGACCAATTAATTCACTTACCTCAGAGGTGCGATATGTTTCAGAAAGTATCAGCACTTACAGCCAAATGACCTTATTACCAGTGCAGATAAAGTTGTTGAAAATGGACAGCCCTATTTTATCTCATTTGATATGCTTAATTTCTCCAGTTCCAATGGGCGACCGTTCTACATCCTATTAAGTCAGGTATGTTCAGGGCATCAAATAGACTTTGTGGAATACCATGTGGAATACCATATCACATAGAGGACATATATTCTTAAGACAGCTTACTAAATGCTTTTTTTTTCTCACGTACTCTACTTGAAGCCACAGATATTCCCTCATTGCCCATTTTGGGAGACATCCCTAACATCCTTCTGATTTTTTCCTGATTTGACTACCAGGTTCAAAGGTATATACTAGGTTAACGGCATTTATAATCCTAGCCATGCATTCCAAATGTATACTGTAGGTTTTTCTGCCTTAGAAGCTATTTTGAGGGTATATGTAAGCTAGGGCATGAATTACCTGCTGCCTCT
This sequence comes from Protopterus annectens, assembly GCF_019279795.1. Classification (NCBI taxonomy): domain Eukaryota; kingdom Metazoa; phylum Chordata; order Ceratodontiformes; family Protopteridae; genus Protopterus; species Protopterus annectens. The sequence continues at coordinate 849,194,069 of NC_056737.1, read as the reverse complement.
GTCCCTTAGAGACACAGGTGCTAGATCAGGTTGAATTTATGATTTCCTCTCCACTGGTTCAAGTTATGTATGGATAATGTTAAGGAAGACCTCACTTCACATGGATGGGAAGTCTGTTCTAGAGAAGGGGGATTCTCTGAGACAAATACCTGTCCTTCCGGCATGTGCTATTTATTTCACAAGCAAGGTTTAAGTCCTAAGATCAAGCAGTTCTGATGATATTTGTTTCACATATATGCAAAAGGTCCATAAGAGCAGGATCCAAGGATGCTTTGTATGCCAGTCATAGATTGCATCTCAACAGTCTGTAGGAATCAGAGTATAGCAATAAAGCCTAGAGGCGGTCTGCGCAGGACATGTTGTTAACTGTGGACATTCCAGTTGTTTGTGCCTGGTCAGGTAAATACCGAAGGATAAATTGTACTCAGTGATGGCTCTAATGAGACTCTAATGCAGGGAATGATGACATTCTTGTATCTACATGACATGCCCTTGCTTATAAGTTCAGCAACATAGAATGATTTCCATACTACCTTATACACACGTTGGTCAAAGACTAGGTTGCTATCTACATACATCCCAAATCCTTAACAACTGTGTATATTTTTAAGAGTGTATTATCAATGAGGTAGTTTCCTAGGGTGACCAACTTCCCATAGTGGTACTATTATACATTTCTTGGTACTGAGGTTTAAGCCATGGCTTTGCACCAGTCATTTGTCTGTGTTAGTCCTTCCTTTAGGATGTTAGTGTTTGGGGGCAATTGTGTAACTGCTCTTAGTTTGCAATAATCTGCAAAAGTGTAGAGCCAGTGCTCCTTGACATTGTCCTTGACTTACAAGAAGTAAATACAAAAAAGGAGATGACCCACCACAGAGTCCTGAAGGACTCCACTACTGACTGCCACTTTGTGGAGGCGATCTCCCCTATTCTAACTTTCTGGGTCCTGTCTGAGAGCCAGATGGTTATCCAATGTGTAACACAGGATTTATTGCTAATTCAATCTGTTTATTTACAATGCTTGAGTGGGGTACTGTATCAAATGCCTTACAAAAGTCAAGGTAAGCAATATAAACCATTTTCCCTCATCAACTACCCCAGTGACCTTTTCAATGAAGTCAGTCAGGTTGAGTAGACATGATCTGCCCTTGACAAAACTAAACTGAGTTGGATCCAGTATCTAAAGGTTTTTTATGTCATTATTAATAATTTCCATAATAATTCTTTCCATGCCTGTAGTTCCTGGGGTCCATTGTTAGACCACTCTTGTGCAGAGGGATGACTATTGCAGTCCTCCTTTCACATGACAGAAAGCCTGTCTTGAACCTATGGGTAAATAGGGACTCCAGTGGTCCTAACAAGTCATGTTTCAGGCTATTTAGTAGAGCTCTCGGGATATTATTAGTCCCCATTGATGCAGTGTTCATGGCCCTAGAGTGCAGATTTAGGACCTACTCCCTATTGATATTTGGGGTCCTTATTTTTGATAGCATTTCTTGGGAGGGTAGCCCGGGAGAGGAGGAATAAAATTGAAGCTGAATTTGAGGGTCAGCAGATTTACTATTTCTTCTGGCTCTGTGAATATGATCCAATCTACAACCAAGTCTGCATGTTGTTGTTGCTGCTTTTGAGGTTTCAGGTATAACAAAAAAAAAAAAAAAAAAATCCTTGCAGTTGTCCTTGGCCTGGGAGGCTACAACCATTATCTCAGAATTGGCTTTGGTAGACTTAGCTTGCCTTATTAGTTGTTTATTTGTTTTGGTAGGCATTGTGCTTATTAATTTCAGCTCTATCTTTTTTCCTTCTGCTCCATAACCTGTTTTTGTCTGGATTCCATCAGGGTGGTTTGCTTCTTGAGTTTGTTTTAGATTTTTTTCTGGTAGGCACAGTTTTCTCTTGGCATCTATTAACATGACTGGATAGTGCTTCTGTGAATAATTCTGCATAGGCTGCTATATTCTCTGGGTTTGGAGGGACTTGAAATTTTGTCAGGTTATCACTTAATAATAGGAAGTTTTCCTTAGAATAGTTCCCAACTGTTACAGGGTTACACAGTTTTATTTCAAAGGAGACAGCTTTAAGATCAACCTGACCAGAGAGGACACCGCAGCAGGTGGGGTCACAGCATTGTCCCATATCTGTGAGTACCAGCTGTCTAGTATGTTTGCACCCCTAGTGGGTGTTTGGACTGTCTAGTCCAGGATGGTTGAGAGCTGCTTCCTGAGAGCATTGAGGTACTCATTACACTTTTAAATTGCCTCATCCATTGGGAAAGATATAATTTATAAAGAACATTTAACAAGGTTATATTGTGATGATGCTTAAAGTAAGGTCTTTATTGGGATTCAAGACCATGGTGAGAACAACATTCGGCTATGAGGGAAGCTACTTGATAGTTTAATATGAAAAATCACAGTATGAGTAATTCGGCCCCGACAGATTGAGGTACAACTTTGTGGAGTTCTGCATGGAGACTATCAGGCATAAATGTCTTCCAAGGCTGAAGTGAATACCTACCCTCAGATTTTTCTCACAGAAGGGTATAGAGAAGGTCACCTGTTGTTTTCAGGACAGCACTGAAAGTGAAACATCCTCCATTTAAACCTCTAATTCATCTAGCACACATGGCAGTACTGTATCTTTTACATGTGGAATATTGTCACAGACTAACTTTAGAACAGCTGAAGGGGAAAAGCTTTTCATTCTGTCCTAGAGAATTTTGTATTTCTGCATGTCTTTCCAATGACTTAAGCCATTGTGGCATAGATAAGTAAAACATATTTTAGCATCACAGACTCAGCATTGACTTTGATATCAAGGAGATACTATTAAGGGCTGTAACAAAGGATTTATAGTACAACTTAACTTAATTTGAAATTCAGTCAAAGAGAAAGAACAATTTATTGTTTTATGTTCTTGGCACACCTCCAACCAAACCTTCGGCTTTAATTTTAAAATAGATTTAAACGTGTTGCATAATCTATTAGTCGGAGAAATGTCTTCATTATGATTATTATAATTCCACTTTCAAATCTTTCAGACAATGTGAGAATCCCACTGTTTTACTAAAAGACAAAGGGTGTTATCACTAGTAATTCTGTCTTCCTTCCGACATGATTGAGTAAAATTTTGTCAAGAACAATTATTTTTTATTAAGCGAGGGTGGGGAGGGGGGTGCCTGTACTCCACATCAGTTTGCTCATTATATTTTGTATAATTTTAATCATGGTTTCTCTTTGGTGGTCTGTTACTTTAGCCAAATTTATTTAAGCATACCAGATCCATTTTGAAGCCATAATATCTCTGCTCTTAATACTGCCAAATGCTTAAACAGCTGAACTTGTGTATTGGTTTATTACACCATTTACGCTGCACAAGATGACACTACATGACATTTATGACTACGCATCTAAAAAGAAAACATTTGTACCACCTACAGAAATCTATGTGTAGCTAAAAACAAACAGTATTTATAATAATGGTTCTGGAAATGTTTACATTTATACAGGCTCTCTGGCTGACAGATAATTATAATTCAAAACCTACAGACGCCCCTCTTCAATTCCAAAATGTGTACATTAAACAAACAACAAATATTCCTAAGGGCCAGAATTCAATCAGATTAACAAATGGCTTAATTGGTTTTTAGAAGACAAAGTGGGTCAAAGGAAACAAAAAAATCACCTACCTTTAGACCAGTCACTGTGACGTTTTGAGCTGTTGCTGCACCTACCCAGTTTGCATTCTCAGAACTTGTACAGATTGCATACAACTAACATAACAGATGTAAAGACAAGTATAGGATGGATACAAGCCTCCTTGTTATACTTCATGGTTTCAAACCACTCCAACTAATTTAAAAGCAGTTATGTCTCAAAACACTGCAAGCTAAGTACATTGTCCATATTTATAAATAAGAAAATACAAGGCAGTATTAGTCAGACGTCACACGCTGTGAAAACATATTGTTTTTGCATAGATATACATGTTTTGTTAATTCATTCTGGTCATACTGAAAATCAACTGCTCTTAAATATATCTTTTGACCTAAACATGCATGCAGGATACTGTTATTATTTATTTATTTACAATTCTTGACCGGGAATGTCCGACTGGACGTGGGTCCATTTTCAGCGGAGGCCCGGGGAGAAAAGCTCCACAAATTAAAATATTACAGACATAGTTACTGATGAAGAACATAGTACATTCATTACAAAACTAACATCTGTTCTATCCACAAAGTCATAGCAGATATTAACAATTGTTACAATAAGAAGTTACTGCCATATAATAAGTAGATAGGCATGGAAGTATCAGAGCTTGCTGTAATCAAAGGTAGTTTGTGGGGTGGAAGAGAGGTAGAGGGTAGATGGAGTGGGAGAAGTTAGAGCGGAGAGTTACAAGGGCATAGCCAGCATGTTTTTAGGTGCACTTTAAGTAAAGCTTTGAAGTGGGTGCATGATGGTAGAGAGGTTATTGTGGGGGGGGGGGTGTTCCATAATTTGGCTATAGCGCTGGAGAATAGTGCTTCTCCAGCAGTGTTATTGGCTCTAGTAACCTGTAATTGATTTTTGTTGCTGGATCATAGTGGTCTGGTGGTGAGATAGGGTTAGAGTAGATACTGGAGGGATGGGACCTTTAGAGGATGTTTAACCAGTTTGTGGGCAAGTGTGAGTTGATACCATTGAAGGAGGTGAGGGAGTTCTAGCCAGCCTAGTTCAGTAAGTGAGAGACAGTGGTGACTGTGGTATGATGCCCCAGTGGCAAATTTGGCGATTTTGTTGTAGCAGGTCTCGAGTTTATTTAGATCGCATTGCCTTAGGTTGGTATATATTGGAGAGGCATAAAATAGGGTGGAGATAAGGTGCGAATTTGCAACTGAAATCCCAGCTGCTTTGGTGAGCAGTTACTTATTTCTGTATAAGGCTCCTAGTTTTTGGTGGACTTTGTTTATGGTCATGGATATGTGAATGACAAATTTGAGATTGTTGTCTATTTCAACTCCTAGCAATTTGGTGTATCTGTTGGGTGGATAGTGGTGTTGTCTTTTGCTGTGATGTTAACGTGAGAGTTGTTTTGAGTATGTTTGGTGGGTTCAAAGATGAGGAGTTTAGTTTTGTTTAGGTTAAGTATTAACTGAGCATCGGATAGCCAAGTTTCAACAGAGGAAAAGGCATGCTGTGTGACCTTTTGCAGTTCAGGTAGGGACAGGGTGGAGCAGATGATGGTTGAGTCATCTGCATATTGTATGGGTGTGCCATGTTTGGTGGAAGAGGCTAGATTATTGGTGAAAAAAGAGAAGAGTAGGGGTCCAAGGATGGATCCTTGGGGAACATCAATAGAGATAGGTAGTTGGGGAGATATGTCATTTTGCCATACAACAGATTGCTGGCGGTCAGACAGGTATTAACATTGCATTTACAAATACAGATTATTTTATACATAGTGGACATTTACTTTACATGTCCATCTAAGTGCACCACAAGACATAAAATAGCTTGAGGAAAATGTGCCCTTTTCATTTTACCTGTCTGTTCACTCAGCACTCAGCATGCATCCTAATCAACATGTGCATCTTTGAACAAGCATGTGTTTATTTCATGCAAATATATGAGCTACACCTGCAGGCTTCAAAGGTTTTATAATTCCCACAATTTTTAACAGTATTAGCACTGTAGTTTGGGAAGATTTTACTGTGTACATCTGCCTTACTACCTGGAACTGTCAAAGAGCACATACAGTATTAATAACATGAAGTGGTGTGCCTGGAACAACATAAGGGTGCATTGTGTCTTCTGCTATTCAAATGCAGCAAGGTAATGAGTGCTAACAATCCAAGATACATGTTTATAACCAGGATAATGAGATTACAAAGTGATTTTCAATAACATGTATTGTGATACATTCACAACAATGCACAAAATCATAGCTTTTCATGCATATGAATATATTGTGTTTGATTTTTTTTTTTTTGTTCTTTAAATTATTGCCTACTTTCTGACAATCATAAAACTAATCAATACTGCATAGCCACACAGAAAAGCATGACATAGTTCTAGTCACAGAAGGTGGGAGGAAATGTGTTAGGGCTATGCACTCCATGTAGTGGTAAGATCTTTGGTCATCTAGATGTTTTCTTTTTTTTTTCTTTTTTGAAGTAAGACCCTAATGGATTTTATTGTAAGGTGTTTTCTTCCATTGTTGATATACTCTGCCATAGTTATGCAGCTGATACCAGTTCTTTGAGATATATGTGATAATCATAATGCCACTTTGCACTATAAATCTTGAGTTTGTCAGATAATGACATAATTCTTAGCAATGTCACCTTGTGGCACTACATCTTTGGATAAGAAAAATCATTTTCTAGTTAGATTCATTCCCTCATTTAAATAACAGTCCAAACTGTTTCATGACTATTATTTCTACATAATGTAGGAAACCCAGCACCGCTACCCTGGGTCATTCTTGAGCTAGGGATGATATAGGTCACTGAACAATGGCCATAATCCCACTGTCAATGTTTTTTGGTATACCAAATACATGGCTATTCTATCTGGTTCAGCTTCCTGATTCTCCATTTTAGCCAAAATGTAATTGTACCTGCTGCAATAAAAAATCCAGTTGGGCCTCTGTTTCACTGAATCTTTCATTCAGGCCAAGGTTACTACCACAGGAATGTTTGCTGTAGCTTCTGAAACAGTAATTTTTATACTGTGGTGCTGTTGTTCTGTACTTTTTTTGTAAAAAATTAGTTATTGCCATGTTAGCAGTAGCTACATCAAAAAGGGGTTGCATATTCATTTTTTTCCCATCACCACCAGAGACCTTATTCTCCTCTGTACTTATGTCCGACTATGCTAAATCTGGTAGAGTGGCCGCCGCTAAATTAACCACCCTGAAAAACATCTCTAAAGCTGACTTTGGGCTTCTAAAAACAGAGGTGGCTAACTTCTCGGCACCCATGTCAATGGAAAATAGCTGCATGACTGCTGAATCATACACCAATGCAGTGCACAAGCATGTACACAAATGCATGGACCACGCCATACCAAATAGAAGTAAGAAGCTCTCCTCCAAAAAAGGAAGCCAATCTGGTGGTCCCCAGCCAACAATAAACTCTACAACAGAGTGAAGAAACTGTTGCAGAAAAAAATGAAGTCACAAGACTGGAAAACCTCCCTTATCAGTATTAACAAAAAGCTGAGATCCCTTATCAAATCCTCTAAAGCCAGCTATGAAAGCAGAATTGCAGCTGACACCAAAAACAACCACAAAGCCTTCTATAACTATATCAAAAATCTCAAAAGCAATAGCCAGATTTACTCTAAGTTATTGCACAATGGCACCTCCTATACTGAGCCAACAGATATAGCCAACATAATGGCCGCCAGATTCAGTGCCAACTTTACCCTCCCCAGGGCCCTATCACAATACCAGAAGAAAGCCTGGTATCCACCATTTCTGCAGCACAGATAAAAGCTGCATTGTCCAAAGCCAAGAATACAACGTGCATGGGACCTGATAATATCCCTGGCTGCGTCCTACCTGAGCTACATAACCAACTATCACCACATCTGTGTGCCCTGTCAATCACAGGCTTACCTCAGGCTATGTCCCTAATGAATGGTGCACTGCTTCAGACATCCTACTCCATAAAGTGGGAGTATCTACAGACCCTGAGAACTATCGCCCCATTAGCCTGATGAGTCTGGTATGGAAAGCTATGCAGTGCATCATCATGGACCTGCTTAACAAAGATGTTGGCAATCTCCAAACTCTTGACCCCACACAGTTTGGCTTTGTCAAGGGGAGATCCTGCCAGCTTAAACTGGTGGATTTCTTCGATGCAGTCTCCAAGGCTGTGGATGAAGGTAAGGCATTGCATACAGCCTACCTCGACCTGGCCAAGGCCTTTGATACCATTCGCCACTCAGGTATAATTGATAAATTCACCAAACTAGGCATCAATCCTTACATCATCAGGTGGGTTGCAAATTGGCTCACAGACAGTACCCACAGAGTGAAAGTTGTGGATTCCAAGTCAGACTGTTGACCAGTCATGAGTGGAGTCTCACAGGGCTCGGTCCTGGGCCCTGTCCTGTTTGGAATCTACTTCTCAGAAGTCCAGGCCAACACAGAAGGACTTTGACTGACCAAGTTTGCTGATGACTGCAAGCTATGAGTCATTATCAACTCCCCAAGTGATGGAGACATCCTACAAAAGGATCTCTCAGAGACCAGTGACTAGTGTCGGAACCATGGTCTGAAGCTTATAGCCAAAAAAATGCGTTATCATCCCCTTTGGAAAAAACTCAGTTCCCACGAATTAGCACATTGATGGGAGCCCACTGAACACAGAAGGAGCCATAAGAGATCTGGGCACCCAGGTCGACAGCCACCTCACCTTTGACCAACACATTGCCACTGTGGTCAGAAGGTCCTTCTATGTGGCACATCATATAACAAAGGTTTCGCATCCAGGAAGAAAGAGTTATCATCCCTCTCTACTCATCCCTCATTAGACCAGTCATTGAATATAATGCCCCGTTTGGCATGTACCCGACTAGACACCTACAACAGCTGGAGATGCTACAAAAGTACCTCACAAAAAGGATCCTAGGCTTTAAACACATGTCCCACATGGACAGACACAAGAAACTTCAGCTGTTTTCAGTCTCTTATCATCTACTTAGAGGTGATCTCTGCTTGACTTACAAAGCCATGTCTGACCCAGCCCTACTTGATATGCTACACCTAAAGAAATCGCAATCCTCCCGCGCTACATGCTCCAGAGATCACAACCCCATTACCACAATTAACAAAACATGCTGGAGGAACAGGTTCATCTCCCAAAGACTGATCATAATCTGGAATAAGCTTCCCATTCATGTCAAGCAGAGCACCTTGCTGGCCCTCTTCAAGAGAAATCTTGACAAGTGGATGGGTAACAGAAAGTTCACTCCAGGGATTAATTCAGTTGCCCTTTTGGATAGGGGCAGTGTGAACTAACATCAGGCGGCACATTGCCTGGGCAATTGTTTTGGGCTAGGCTTGTAAAGGCTCCAGGGCAATTAGCCTAGTACACACCTATGAACCTATGGTCAAGGGAAAAAAAGCTTCATTAGTTTCTTAACGGAATTTACATCAAATGACTTTATAGATATTTGTATACCAGGCATGGAAGAAAACTTTAATAAAATATATGATTTCTTAGCTCAGTTTTGCAAATAAGTTATTGATGAGTCATACTGCCGTAAGCCATGGATTAACTGATCATGGAAAGGTTCATGTTTGGAAGTTATTGGTATTCCATACTCTGACATCACTAGATTAGATGATTGCATATTATAATTTCTTAGTAGACAGATTATACCTTCTTAGTGTCCAGATGCACAAAGTGCATAACATTCCATCTGTGGCATTTTGCACTGTTCAGTATTTTAATGAACTATACATTTCAGTTACTTAATAGCAACACCACACCTCATGTTGCTACATCAGTTTATGGAACAGCCATATCGTTTTTTCTTAACAAAAATAAAACATGTTTTTGGGAGCAAGACACAAATTAACCTACATCTTTTTCTGCCCATAGGAGAAAAGAAACGTTTTCACAGAAAGAGTTGTAGGAGACTGAAACATTTTTTCTAGAAGGTACAAAGCCAGAAATGATGAATTAGTTCAAGTCTGCATGAGGCATATGCAACGAAATTTCCTATAATGATGGGAGAAAAGACATATGGATATGAGAAACATGGAAGACTTGATGAGCACTGAACATAATCCAGCCAGTTTTCTCTACCTTCTAGAACAGCCCAGAAACAGAGCTCAGGATAGTTCCCATCACAGTCTCTTCTAGCATTCCGGATGCTATCCTTTTCTTTCTGCATTGCATTGGCACTGCTGCTGTCACTGCTCAAACACAATTGTTTATAATATGTTTTTCCTTTTGCACTTTAATTCACAGGTATAATATAACTTTTCACAATTAGATGTAATAGCACACTGTGGTAAAATAGTTGTCATCAAAGAATGTTGGCATTTGGGGTTGGTGTAATGGTTAAGGTGTTTCCCTAATATTCACAAAATAAAGAATTTGTTTCTCTCCTTCGGAATGGGGCTTGGCAAGGCTTAAAATGGTCTACAAGGGCAACCAGACTAGTGCTTACCTACGCACATATGTTATAAGAAAGTAGCATATGAGCTATCCAGAAATGCAACAGCATCAAGGGGAAGGCAGAAGAAAATAAAAAGTGTTATTTTAACATGGTAAGTCTAGCATATGATATCATATCACAGCGAGAAAATTAACAAATGGTATATTGTACAAAATTCTTATGTCAGCAGTGTGTCTAGAATGGTGTGATGCAATTTGGATAAGAATTTAGTTTCAATCTCCTCTCTAGGAAATTGTGTAGTAAGATTTCCGTGCAAAGTTGCAGTGCACTTCCATGCTAGATGGTATAGCATATTCTGTACCACTATATGTTTACTCAGTAAAAGATTTTAATCACTGCACTTCATATGTCAAGAGCATGAGGCAGTGTAATTTCCAGTTGATAAACAGACTGTCTAGTTTAAAATTTGGTATTAAAACTCAGTCCAGTGAAACTATCAAATGATGTAGGCTAAGAAAATTAAATTTAGTTGAACCTTTTAATGTGGTACCCCAAATGAATATGAGATAGAGCGCTGAAATATTGCCTGTTGTGCAGATTGCCAAGGGCTGATATTTAAGTCTCTCTTTCAGTTATTCACAATAATTTCCATTATATCAAAAATGAAGAAACCTCCCAGACTTGTGCGGGGTTTGTTCTGCTAAGAAACATGGGTCAACATATAATGAATCATAACATGAGTAAGCTGCTCAGATAAATTTACTAAAGCTGGTTACTGCAGCAATAGCACTTCATTCATCCTATGAGAATACTTCAAAATTTCATAGACAATGATTTGTAAATGTTGTGATGGATTACAGAGATAGGGCTATAAAGAATTATACTTTCTAAATGTTTCCCTAAATCTTATCAAAATCTGCATAATTCTTTTCTCTAAAATGGGTACTGATTAGCTATATGTACAAAGTCATGACTTTCTTAATTTTACCTACACTCTATGTATTGTTCACCTACGCCATGTATTTTTTCCCTGTTCATATTTTATCTACTGCCGTGCCCGCATATTTGATTTGTATGTACCATGGTACTAATAATGAATTTACATTACATTGTACCATTAGGCCCAGCCCACCAATCCAGTTAGCAAACTGAAAAAAAATAAATATAGATCATATTATGAAAGCAGATATTTTCTTTTTTAATGCTGTCCTAGGTGGACTGTCTACATACCCTGGAAACTACAGACTCATAAGTCTCACTAGGCTTATATTCAAAGTCATGGAAAGAATTATCAAGGAAATGATCAAAAATGATACAGAAAACCTCCCGACACTGGACCCAACCAAGTCTGATTTCATCAAGGCAGGTCATGTTGACTCAACATGGTGGACATCTTTCAGAAGGTCACTAAAGCAATGGCTGAGGCAAAATGATTCACACTGCCTACCTTGACCTGGTCCAGGCATTTGACAGAAACACCACTCGGGTATTGCTGACAAACTCAAGAGAGTAGGTACAAACTGTATGTCACTAGGTAGATAGCCAACTGGCTTACAGACAGGACCCAGGAAGTTAAAACTGGGGAGTCTACCTGTACAAAGAGGCTTGTCACAAGAGGAGTCCTTCAGGGATTAGTCCTCGGACCACCCCTTTTGGGGTGGGGCATTTACTTCTCTGAAGTCAAGGTCAATGTCAGTGGTCTCTGGCTGACTAAATTTTCAGATGATTGCAAATTAGGAGTTGTCATTGAATCACCCACCAACACAAATGTTCCCCAGGAAGGGCTAACACAGACAAACAACTGGTGTCAGAGACATGGACTAAAGTTAAATACCAAAAAATTCAAAATAGTATCCTTTGGAAAGTCATCCACTTCCTGGTAACTATCATACTGACAACACAACCCTTAGAGTTGACCCAGTAGTCAGGGACTTGAGGACAAACATAGACAGTAATCTAGCCTTTGGTCATCATGTGTCTACAGTAATGAGGAATCATTCTATGTTGCTCAACTTATAAACATTGGTATGGTATTTATGCCCAAGGACGTTATTGTTCCACTGTATTCGGCATTCATCAGACCTATCATTAAGTACAATGCTCCCTTTGGTATGTACCTAACCAGGCTTTCCAACAAACAGAACATCCACAGAGGTTCCTCACTTAAATAATACAGGGTGTAAGGAAAATATCCTATGCCCTATCCCTGTATTCTGTCTCCTACAGGCTATTGAGAGGGGAGATCTATGCCTGGCATACAGGACATTGCCAGACCCCACTCTGATGGACCTCCTGCATATCAGCAAAACAAACAGCACCAGAATTACCCATTTTAAAGACTTAAACCTTGCCTGAGATATAAATAGGACCTGCTGGAGAAACAGGTATGTATCATAGACACTACCCCATTTTTGGAACAGGCTCCCCATCCATGTGAAGCAGAGTTCCTCCCTAACCCAATTCAAGTGTAACATGGACAATTGGATGGGGAACCGGAAATTCATCACTAGCTTGGCACCTCTGTTCCTAGGTTCATAGGTGCTTATTAGGCTAACGACCACAAGGGCCTTTTTAAGCCTAGCCATGTATCCCAAATCTCTGACAAGTTCTGATACTTTTGATAAGTGCAAGCATCGGCCTAAAAGATAAGCCATTTATAGGTTACCTGTTTCCATCAGAGACATAGGTGCCAAACCAGGGATGAATTTCAGGTTTCCCATCCAATTGTCCCAGTTGCACTTGAATTGGATTAGGGAGGAACTCTGCTTCACATGGATGGGGAGCCTGTTCCATAGGTGGGGTAGTCTCTGGGATACATATCTATCTCTCCAGCAGGTCCTACTTATATCACAGACAAGATTTACGTCAGTAGAATAGAGAATTCTGGTACTGTATGTTTTGTGGATATGCAGGAGGTCCATCAGAGTGGGGTCTAACAAAGCCTTGTATGCCAGGCATAGATCTCCCGTCAAAAGCCAGTAGGAGACAGACTACAGGGATAGGGCCTTGAGGCAGTCTGCACAGGACATATTACTTATATCCCTGTATTCTGTTAGTGAGGAACCTCTGTGGATTTTCCAGTTGTTGGATATACCTGGTTAGGTACATACCACTGATGTACTCAATGATAGGTCTGATGAATGTCAAATACAGTGGAACAATTACTTCCTTATAGGTTCATAGGTTCATAGATAGGTACTAGGCTATCAGCCCAAGGGCCTACATAAGCCTACCCAGCAAGGTTCCATAGCCTACGCCACCCAAGAAAGTTATTTTCCTGTGCCACTGTCCAGCAGAGACACAGAAGTGATCCCCAGGGTGTATTTCCTATTTCCCATCCACTCATCAAGATTTTTCTTGAAGAGTGCTAATGAAGAACTTTGCTTGACATAGATGCGTAGCTTGTTCTAGAGTATAGGAAGTCTCGAATTTAGATGCCATACCTTTGTTTATACGTTGTGCAACATAAAATGATTTCCTCACCACTGTGGACATATGATGATCAAAGGCTAGATTACTATCTATGTGTGTCCCTAAGTTCCTGACTACTGGGTCAACTCTAAGGGGTGTGTTGTCAATATGATAGTTACCAGAGATGGATAACTTCCCAAAGGATACTATTTATACCGCTCAACTGTACAGATTTTCATAGAATGTCTAGATTTTTGCCCCATACCTTTGGTCTGTTTTCTCATAAACTTGTGGTTTTCTGACAAATTGTTAGAAAATCATGAATAACTGAAGTCAGAAAATAACGACTGACATTTGAGTTTTAGACTTCATACCCTTCAGAGAATTTATGTTAATGCTAAACCTGTTATTCTAGCAACTTTCTAAGATTGAAAGATCAATATTTAAAAAGTGTCCCTATTTTTGGGCCTTTGTCCCACCATTATGTAAGCTTTTTTCCAGATTTTTTGCTCTAAGTGGTTGAGATTTATGAAAGTATTATGCATTTCTTGGCATTTAGTTTTAGTCCATGACTCTGACACCAGTTGTTTGTCTTTGTCAGCCCCTCCTGGAGAACATTTGCATCAGTGTGAGATTCAATGACAGCTCCTAATTTGCAACCATCTGTAAATTTAGTCAGCCAGAGACCACTGACATTGGCCTTGACTTCGGAGAAGTAAATGCCAAAAGAGAGCAGTCCAAGGACTGATCCTTGAGGGGCTCCACTTGTGACTGGCCTCTTTGTAGAGGTGGACTCCCTAGTTCTAACTTCCTGGGTCCTGTCTGTGAGCCAGTTAGCTGTCCACCGGGTGACATATGGGTTTGTACCTAACCTCCTGAGTCTGTCAACAATGCTTGAGTGAGGTATCGTGTCAAATGCCTTAACCAGGTCACTGTAGGCAGTGCGAATGATTTTGCCCTCATCCCTTGCTTTGGTGACTTTCTCAAAGAAGTCCACCAGGTTGAGTAAGCATGATCTGCCCTGGACAAAACCAAACTGGGTTGTTTCCAGTGACTTGAGGTTTACTATAGCACTATGATAATTCTTTCCATGGCTTTACATATAAGACTAGTGAGACTTTTGGGTCTGTAGTTTCCAGGGTCTGTAGATGGCCCACCTTTATGCAGAGGGATGATTGTTGACTTTCTCCATTTATGTTTGGAGGCTACAGTTAAATAGTAATTCCAGAATGACCTTTTCAATGGAGTCAGTCGAGTTGAGTAGACATGATCTGCCCTTGACAAAACTAAACTGAGTTGGATCCAGAGTATGAAGTTTTTTTATGTCATTATTAATAAATTCCATGATCATTCTTTCCATGCCAGTAGTTCCTGGGGTCCATTGTTAGACCACCCTTGTGCAAAGGGATGACTGTTGCAGTCCTCCTTGCACATGACAGAAAGCCAGTATTGAGCCTATGGGTAAATAGTGACTCCAGTGGTCCTGACAAGTCCTGTTTCAGGCTATTTAGCAGAGCTTTTGGGAAATTATTAGGCCCCATTGATGCAGTGTTCCTGGCCCTAGAGAGCAGATTTAGGACCTACTCCCTAGTGATATTTGGGGACCTTATTTTTGATAGTATTTCCTGGGAGGGTAGCTGGGGAGAGGAGGAATAAAATTTAAGCTGAATTTGAGGGTCAGCAGATTCGCTATTTCTTCTGGCTCTGTGAATATGATCCAATCTGCAACCAGGTCTGCATGTTGTTGTTTGCTGCTTTTGAGGTTTCAGGCATAGCAAAAAAAAAAAAAAAAAAAAAAAGCCTTGCAGTTGTCCTTGGCCTGGGAGGCTATCATTATCTCAGAATTGGCTTTGGTAGACTTAGCTTGCCCTATTAGTTGCTTGTTTGTTTTGGCAGGCATTGTACTTATTAATTTCAGCTATATCTTTTTTCCTTCTGCTGTATAATCTGTTTTTGTTTGGATTGCATCAGGGTGGTTTGCTTCTTAAGTTTGTTCTGGATTTTTTTCTGGTAGGCACAGTTTTCTCTTGGCATCTATTAATATGATTGGATTGTGTTTCTGTGAATAATTCTGCATAGGCTGCTATATTCTCAGGGTTTGGAGGGACCTGAAATTTTGTCAGGTTATCACTTAATAATAGGAAGTTTTCCTTAGAATAGTTCCTAACTGTTACACGGCTACAAGGTTTTAGTTCAAAGGAGATGGCTTTAAGATCAACCTGACCAGAGAGGACACCACAGCAGGTGGGGTCACAGCATTGTCCCATATTTGTGAGTACCAGCTGTCTAGTATGTTTGCACCCCTAGTGGGTGTTTGGGCTATCTAGTCCAGGATGATTGAGAGCTGCTTGCTGAGAGCATAGAGGTACTCATTACTCTTTTAAATTGCCTCACCCATAGGGAAAGATATAATTTATAAAGAACATTTAACAAGGTTATATTGTGATGACGCTGAAAGTAAGGTCTTTATTGGGCTTCAAGGCCATGGTGAGAACAGCATTTGGCCATGAGGGAAGATACTTGATAGTTTAATATGAAACATCACAGTATGAGTAACTTGGCCCCAACAGATTGAGGTACAACTTTGTGGAGTTCTGCATGGAGACTATAAGGCATAACTGTCTTTCAAGGCTGAAGTGAATACCTACCCTAAGATTTTTTATCACAGAAGGGTATAGAGAAGGTCACCTGTTGTTTTCAGGACAGCATTGAAAGTGAAACATCCTCCATTTAATCCTCTAATTCATCTAGCACAAATGGCAGTACTGTATCTGTTACATGTGGAATATTGTCACAGACTAACTTTAGGATAGCTGAAGGGGAAAAGCTTCTCATCCTGCCCTAGAAAATTTTGTATTTCTGCATGTCTTTCCAGTGACTTAAGCCATTGTGGCAGAGATAAGTAAAACATATTTTAGCATCTCAGATTCACCACTGACTTTGATATCAAGGAGATACTATTAAGGGCTGTAGCAAATAATTTATAGTACAGCTTAACTTAATTTGAAATTCAGTCAAAGAGAAAGAAAAATTCATTGTTTTATGTTTTTGGTACACCTCCAACCAAACCTTTGGCTTTAATTTTAAAATAGATTTAAATGTGTTGCCTAATCTATTAGTCAGAGAAATGTCTTCATTATGATTATTAGAATTCCTCTTTCAAATCTTTAAGACAATGTGAGAATCCCACTGTTTTACTAAAAGACAAAGGGTGTTATCACTAGTAATTCTGTCTTCCTTCCTAGATGATTGATTAGAATTTTGTCAAGAACAATTATTTTTTATTAACCGAGGGTGGGGAGGGGGTGCCTGTACTCCACATCAGTCTGCTCATTATATTTTGTATACTTTTAATCATGGTTTCTCTTTGGTGGTCTGTTACTTTAGCCAGATTTGTTTAAGCATACCAGATCCATTTTGAAGCCATAATATCTCTGTTCTTAATACTGCCAAATGCTTAAACAGCTGAACTTGTGTATAGGTTTATTATACCATTTACGCTGCATGAGATGACACTACATGACATTTATGACTATACAGCTAAAAAGAAAACATTTGTACCACCTACAGAAATCTATGTGTAGCTAAAAACAAACAGTATTCATAATAATGGTTCTGGAAATGTTTACATTTACACAGGCTCTCTGGCTGACAGATAATTATAATTCAAAACCTACAGATGCCCCTCTTCACTTCCAAAATGTGTACATTAAAAAAACAACAAATATTCCTAAGGGCCAGAATTCAATCAGATTAACAAATGGCTTAATTGTTTTTTAGAAGACAAAGTGGGTCAAAGGAAACAAAAAAATTACCTACCTTTAGACCAGTCACTGTGACGTTTTGAGCTGTTGCTGCACCTACCCAGTTTGCATTCTCAGAACTTGTACAGATTACATACAACTAACATAACAGATGTAAAGACAAGTATAGGATGGATACAAACCTCCTTGTTACACTTCATGGTTTAAAACCACTCCAGCTAATTTAAAAGCAGCTGTGTCTCAAAACACTGCAAGCTAAGCACATTGTCCATATTTATAAATAAGAAAATACAAGCCAGTAACAGTCAGACATCACAAACTGTGAAAATATATTGTTTTTTGCATAAATATACATGTTTTGTTAACTCATTCTGGTCATACTGAAAATCAGCCGCTCTTAAATATATCTTTTGATATAAACATGCATGCAGGATACTGTTATTAACATTGCATTTACAAATACAGATTATTTTGTGGGCATGAAATATTACTTTACATGTCCATCTAAGTGCATCACATGACATAAAATAGCTTGAGGAAAATGTGCCCTTTTCATTTTACCTGCCTGTTCGCTCAGCACTCAGCATGCATCCTAATCAACATGTGCATCTTTGAACAAGCATGTGTTTATTTCATGCAAATATATGAGCTACATCTGCAGGCATCAAAGGTTTTATAATTCCCACAATTTTTAACAGTATTAGCACTGTAGTTTGGGAAGATTTTATTGTGTACATCTGCCTTACTACCTGGAACTGTCAAAGAGTACATACAGTATTAATAACATGAAGTGGTGTGCTTGGAACAACATAAGGGTGCATTGTGTGTTCTGCTATTCAAATGCAGCAAGGTAATGAGTGCTAACAATCCAAGATACATGTTTATAACCAGGATAATGAGATTACAAAGTGATTTTCAATAACATGCATTGTGATACGTTCACAACAATGCACAAAATTATAGCTTTTCATGCATATGAATATATTGTGTTTGATTTTTTTTTTTTTTGTTCTTTAAATCATTGCCTACTTTCTGACAATCATAAAACTAATCAATACTGCATAGCCACACAGAGAAGCATGACATAGTTCTAGTCACAGAAGGTGGGAGGAAATATGTTAGGGCTATGCACTCCATGTAGTGGTAAGATCTTTGGTCATCTAGATGTTTTCTTTTTTTTTTTTTCTTTTTTGAAGTAAGACCCTAATGGATTTTATTGTAAGGTGTTTTCTTCCGTTGTTGATATACTCTGCCATAGTTATGCAGCTGATACCAGTTCTTTGAGATATACGTGATAATCATAATGCCACTTTGCACTATAAATCTGAGTTTGTCAGATAATGACATAATTCTTAGCAATGTCACCTTGTGGCAATACATCTCTGGATAAGAAAAATCATTTTCTAGTTAGATTCATTCCCTCATTTAAATAACAGTCCAAACTGTTTCATAACTATTATTTCTACATAATGTAGGAAACCCAGCACCGCTACCCTGGGTCATTCTTGAGCTAGGGTTGATATAGGTCACTGAACAATGGTCATATTCCCACTGTCAACGTTTTTTGGTATACCAAATACATGGCTATTATTCTATCTGGTTCAGCTTCCTGATTCTCCATTTTAGCCAAAATGTAATTGTAGCTGCTGCAATAAAAAATCCAGTTGGGCCTCTGTTTCACTTACTCTTTCATTCAGGCCAAGGTTACTACCACAGGAATGTTTGCTGTAGCTTCTGAAACAGTAATGTTTATACTGTGGTGCTGTTGTTCTGTACGTTTTTTGTAAAAAATTAATTATTGCCTTGTTAGCAGTAGCTACATCAAAAAGGGGTTGCATATTCATTTC
Organism: Protopterus annectens; assembly: GCF_019279795.1. Taxonomy (NCBI): domain Eukaryota; kingdom Metazoa; phylum Chordata; order Ceratodontiformes; family Protopteridae; genus Protopterus; species Protopterus annectens. The sequence continues at coordinate 849,174,926 of NC_056737.1, read as the reverse complement.
TTTCCCATCACCACCAGAGACCTTATTCTCCTCTGTACTTATGTCTGGCTATGCTAAATCTGGTAGAGTGGCCCCCGCTAAAGTGACCACCCTGAAAAATGTCTCTAAAGCTGACTTTGGGCTTCAAAAAACAGAGGTGGCTAACTTCTCGGCACTCATGGCAATGGAAAACAGCTGCATGACTGCTGAATCATACACCAATGCACTGCACAAGCATGTACACAAATGCATGGACCACGCCATGCCAAATAGAAGTAAGATGCTCTCCTCCAAAAAAGGAAGCCAATCTGGTGGTCCCCAGCCAACAATAAACTCTACAACAGAGTGAAGAAACTGTTGCAGAAAAAAATGAAGTCACAAGACTGGAAAACCTCCCTTATCAGTCTTAACAAAAAGCTGAGATCCCTTATCAAATCCACTAAAGCCAGCTATGAAAGCAGAATTGCAGCTGACACCAAAAACAAAGACAAAGCCTTCTATAGCTATATTAAAAAGCTGAAAAGCAATAGCCATATTTGCTATGAGTTATTGCACAATGGCACTCCTATACTGAGCAAACAGATATAGTCAACATAATGGCCGACAGATTCAGTGCCAACTTTACACCCCCCCCCACGGCCTTATCATAATACCAGAAGAAAGCCTGGTATCCACCATTTCTGCAGCACAGATAAAAGCTGCATTGTTCAAAGCCAAGAATACAACGTGCATGGGACCTGATAATATCCCTGGCTGCGTCCTACCTGAGCTACATAACCAACTATCACCATATCTGTGTGCCCTGTCAATCACAGGCTTACCTCAGGCTATGTCCCTAATGAATGGCGCACTGCTTCACACATCCTACTCCATAAAGTGGGAGTATCTACAGACCCTGAGAACTATCGCCCCATTAGCCTGATGAGTCTGGTATGGAAAGCTATGCAGCGCATCATCATGGACCTGCTTAACAAAGATGTAGACAATCTCCAAACTCTTAACCCCACACAGTTTGGCTTTGTCAAGGGGAGATCCTGCCTGCTGAAACTGGTTGACTTCTTCGATGCAGTCTCCAAGGCTGTGGATGAAGTTAAGGCATTGCATACAGCCTACCTCGACCTGGCCAAGGCCTTTGATACCATTCGCCACTCAGGTATAATTGATAAATTCACCAAACTAGGCATCAATCCTTACATCATCAGGTGGGTTGCAAATTGGCTCACAGACAGTACCCACAGAGTGAAAGTTGCGGATTCCAAGTCAGACTGGTGACCAGTCATGAGTGGAGTCTCACAGGGCTCAGTCCTGGGCCCTGTCCTGTTTGGAATCTACTTCTCAGAAGTCCACGCCAACACAGAAGGACTTTGACTGACCAAGTTTGCTGATGACTGCAAGCTATGAGTCATTATCAACTCCCCAAGTGATGAAGACATCCTACAAAAGGATCTCTCAGAGACCAGTGACTAGTGTCGGAACCATGGTCTGAAGCTTAACGCCAAAAAAATGCGTTATCATCCCCTTTGGAAAAAACTCAGTTCCCACGAATTAGCACATTGATGGGAGCCCACTGAACACAGAAGGAGCCATAAGAGATCTGGGCACCCAGGTCGACAGCCACCTCTTTGATAAACACATTGCCACTGTGGTCAGAAGGCCCTTCTATGTGGCACATCATATAACAAAGGTTTCGCATCCAGGAAGAAAGAGTTATCATCCCTCTCTACTCATCCCTCATTAGACCAGTCATTGAATATAATGCCCCGTTTGGCATGTACCCGACTAGACACCTACAACAGCTGGAGATGCTACAAAAGTACCTCACAAAAAGAATCCTAGGCTTTAAACACATGTCCTACATGGACAGACACAAGAAACTTCAGCTGTTTTCAGTCTCTTATCATCTACTTAGAGGTGATCTCTGCTTGACTTACAAAGCCATGTCTGACCCAGCCCTACTTGATATGCTAGACCTAAAGAAATCACAATCCTCCCGCGCCACATGCTCCAGAGATCACAACCCCATTACCACAATTAACAAAACATGCTGGAGGAACAGGTTCATCTCCCAAAGACTGATCATAATCTGGAATAAGCTTCCCATTCATGTCAAGCAGAGCACCTTGCTGGCCCTCTTCAAGAGAAATCTTAACAAGTGGATGGGTAACAGAAAGTTCACTCCAGGGATCAATTCAGTTGCCCTTTTGGATAGGGGCAGTGTGAACTAACATCAGGTGGCACATTGCCTGGGTAATTGTTTTGGGCTAGGCTTGTAAAGGCTCCAGGGCAATTAGCCTAGTACACACCTATGAACCTATGGTCAAGGGAAAAAAAGCTTCATTAGTTTCTTAACGGAATTTACATCAAATTACTTTATAGATATTTGTATACCAGGCATGGAAGAAAACTTTAATAAAATATATGATTTCTTAGCTCAGTTTTGCAAATAAGTTATTGATGAGTCATACTGCCATAGGCCATGGATTAACTGATCATGGAAAGGTTCATGTTTGGAAGGTATTGGTATTCCATACTCTGACATCACTAGATTAGATGATTGCATATTATAATTTCTTAGTAGACAGATTATACCTTCTTAGTGTCCAGATGGACAAAGTGCATAACATTCCATCTGTGGCATTTTGCACTGTTCAGTATTTTAATGAACTATACATTTCAGTTACTTAATAGCAACACCACACCTCATGTTGCTACATCAGTTTATGGAACAGCCATATCGTTTTTTCTTAATAAAAATAAAACATGTTTTTGGGAGCAAGACACAAATTAACCTACATCTTTTTCTGCCCATAGGAGAAAAGAAACTTTTCACAGAAAGAGTTGTAGGAGACTGAAACATTTTTTCTAGAAGGTACAAAGCCAGAAATGATGAATTAGTTCAAGTCCGCATGAGGCATATGCAACAAAATGTCCTATAATGATGGGAGAAAAGACATATGGATATGAGAAACATGGAAGACTTGATGAGCACTGAACATAATCCAGCCAGTTTTCTCTACCTTCTAGAACAGCCCAGAAACAGAGCTCAGGATAGTTCCCATCACAGTCTCTTCTAGCATTCCGGATGCTATCCTTTTCTTTCTGCATTGCATTGGCACTGCTGCTGTCACTGCTCAAACACAATTGTTTATAATATGTTTTTCCTTTTGCACTTTAATTCACAGGTATAATATAACTTTTCACAATTAGATGTAATAGCACACTGTGGTAAAATAGTTGTCATCAAAGAATGTTGGCATTTGGGGTTGGTGTAATGGTTAAGGTGTTTCCCTAATATTCACAAAATAAAGAATTTGTTTCTCTCCTTTGGAATGGGGCTTGGCAAGGCTTAAAATGGTCTACAAGGGCAACTAGACTAGTGCTTACCTACGCACATATGTTATAAGAAAGTAGCATATGAGCTATCCAGAAATGCAACAGCATCAAGGGGAAGGCAGAAGAAAATAAAAAGTGTTATTTTAACATGGTAAGTCTAGCATATGATATCATATCACAGCGAGAAAATTAACAAATGGTATATTGTACAAAATTCTTATGTCAGCAGTGTGTCTAGAATGGTGTGATGCAATTTGGATAAGAATTTAGTTTCAATCTCCTCTCTAGGAAATTGTGTAGTAAGATTTTCATGCAAAGTTGCAGTGCACTTCCATGCTAGGTGGTATAGTATATTCTGTACTACTATATGTTTACTCAGTAAAAGATTTTAATCACTGCACTTCATATGTCAAGAGCATGAGGCAGTGTAATTTCCAGTTCATAAACAGACTCTGTCTAGTTTAAAATTTGGTATTAAAACTCAGTCCAGTGAAACTATCAAATGATGTGTGTAGGCTAAGAAAATTAAATTTAGTTGAACCTTTTAATGTGGTACCCCAAATGAATATGATAGAGCGCTGGAATACTGCCTGTTGTGCAGATTGCCAAGGGCTGATATTTAAGTCTCTCCTTCAGTTATTCACAATAATTTCCATTATATCAAAAATGAAGAAACCTCCCAGACTTATGTGGGGTTTGTTCTGCTAAGAAACATGGGTCAACATATAATGAATCATAACATGCGTAAGCTGCTCAGATAAATTTACTAAAGCTGGTTACTGCAGCAATAGCACTTCATTCATCCTATGAGAATACTTCAAAATTTCATAGAGAATGATTTGTAAATGTTGTGATGGACTACAGGGATAGGGCTATAAACAATTATAGTTTCTAAATGTTTCCCTAAATCTTATCAAAATCTGCATAATTCTTTTCTCTAAAATGGGTACTGATTAGCTATATGTACAAAGTCATGACTTTCTTAATTTTACCTACACTCTATGTATTGTTCACCTACGCCATGTATTTTTTCCCTGTTCATATTTTATCTACTGCTGTGCCCGCATATTTGATTTGTATGTACCATGGTACTAATAATGAATTTACATTACATTGTACCATTAGGCCCAGCCCACCAATCCAGTTAGCAAACTGAAAAAAATAAATATAGATCATATTATGAAAGCAGATATTTTCTTTTTTAATGCTGTCCTAGGTGGACTGTCTACATACCCTGGAAACTACAGACTCATAAGTCTCACTAGGCTTATATTCAAAGTCATGGAAAGAATTATCAAAGAAATGATCAAAAATGATATAGAAAACCTCCTGACACTGGACCCAACCAAGTCTGATTTCATCAAGGCAGGTCATGTTGACTCAACATGGTGGACATCTTTCAGAAGGTCACTAAAGCAATGGCTGAGGCAAAATGATTCACACTGCCTACATTGACCTGGTCCAGGCATTTGACAGAAACACCACTCGGGTATTGCTGACAAACTCAAGAGAGTAGGTACAAACTGTATGTCACTAGGTAGATAGCCAACTGGCTTACAGACAGGACCCAGGAAGTTAAAACTGGGGAGTCTACCTGTACAAAGAGGCTTGTCACAAGAGGAGTCCTTCAGGGATTAGTCCTCGGACCACCCCTTTTTGGCATTTATTTCTCTGAAGTCAAGGTCAATGTCAGTGGTCTCTGGCTGACTAAATTTTCAGATGATTGCAAATTAGGAGTTGTCATTGAATCACCCACCAACACAAATGTTCCCCAGGAAGGGCTAACACAGACAAACAACTGGTGTCAGAGACATGGACTAAAGTTAAATACCAAAAAAATTCAAAATAGTATCCTTTGGAAAGTCATCCACTTCCTGGTAACTATCATACTGACAACACAACCCTTAGAGTTGACCCAGTAGTCAGGGACTTGAGGACAAACATAGACAGTAACCTAGCCTTTGGTCATCATGTGTCTACAGTAATGAGGAATCATTCTATGTTGCTCAACTTATAAACATTGGTATGGTATTTATGCCCAAGGACGTTATTGTTCCACTGTATTCGGCATTCATCAGACCTATCATTAAGTACAATGCTCCCTTTGGTATGTACCTAACTAGGCTTTCCAACAAATAGAACATCCACAGAGGTTCCTCACTTAAATAATACAGGGCGTAAGGAAACTGTCCTATGCCCTATCCCTGTATTCTGTCTCCTACAGGCTATTGAGAGGGGAGATCTATGCCTGGCATACAGGACATTGCCAGACCCCACTCTGATGGACCTCCTGCATATCAGCAAAACAAACAGCACCAGAATTACCCATTTTAAAGACTTAAACCTTGCCTGAGATATAAATAGGACCTGCTGGAGAAACAAGTATGTATCCTAGACACTACCCCATTTTTAGAACAGGCTCCCCATCCATGTGAAGCAGAGTTCCTCCCTAACCCAATTCAAGTGTAACATGGACAATTGGATGGGGAACCGGAAATTTATCACTAGCTTGGCACCTCTGTTCCTAGGTTCATAGGTGCTTATTAGGCTAACGACCACAAGGGCCTTTTTAAGCCTAGCCATGTATCCCAAATCTCTGACAAGTTCTGATACTTTTGATAAGTGCAAGCATTGGCATAAAAGATAAGCCATTTATAGGTTACCTGTTTCCATCAGAGACATTGGTGCCAAACCAGGGATGAATTTCAGGTTTCCCATCCAATTGTCCCAGTTGCACTTGAATTGGATTAGGGAGGAACTCTGCTTCACATGGATGGGGAGCCTGTTCCATAGGTGGGGTAGTCTCCGGGATACATATCTATCTCTCCAGCAGGTCCTACTTATATCACAGGCAAGATTTAAGTCAGTAGAATAGAGAATTCTGGTACTGTATGTTTTGTGGATATGCAGGAGGTCCATCAGAGTGGGGTCTAACAATGCCTTGTATGCCAGGCATAGATTTCCCCTCAAAAGCCAGTAGGAGACAGACTACAGGGATAGGGCCTTGAGGCAGTCTGCACAGGACATATTACTTATATCCCTGTATTCTGTTAGTGAGGAACCTCTGTGGATTTTCCAGTTGTTGGATATGCCTGGTTAGGTACATACCACTGATGTACTCAATGATAGGTCTGATGAATGTCAAATACAGTGGAACAATTACTTCCTTATAGGTTCATAGGTTCATAGGTAGGTACTAGGCTATCAGCCCAAGGGCCTACATAAGCCTAGCCAGCAAGGTTCCATAGCCTACGCCACCCAAGAAAGCTATTTTCCTGTGCCACTGTCCAGCAGAGACACAGAAGTGATCCCCGGGGTGTATTTCCTATTTCCCATCCACTCATCAAGATTTTTCTTGAAGAGTGCTAATGAAGAACTTTGCTTGACATAGATGCGTAGCTTGTTCTAGAGTATAGGAAGTCTCGAACTTAGATGCCATACCTTTGTTTATACGTTGTGCAACATAAAATGATTTCCTCACCACTGTGGACATATGATGATCAAAGGCTAGATTACTATCTATGTGAGTCCCTAAGTTCCTGACTACTGGGTCAACTCTAAGGGGTGTGTTGTCAATATGATAGTTACCAGAGATGGATAACTTCCCAAAGGATACTATTCATACCGCTCAACTGTACAGATTTTCACAGAATGTCCAGATTTTTGCCCTATACCTTTGGTCTGTTTTCTCATAAACTTGTGGTTTTCTGACAAATTGTTGGAAAATCATGAATAACTGAAGTCAGAAAATAACGACTGACATTTGAGTTTTAGACTTCATACCCTTCAGAGAATTTATGTTAATGCTAAACCTGTTATTCTAGCAACTTTCTAAGATTGAAAGATCAATATTTAAAAAGTGTCCCTATTTTTGGGCCTTTGTCCCACCATTATGTAAGCTTTTTTCCAGATTTCTTGCTCTAAGTGGTTGAGATTTATGAAAGTATTATGCATTTCTTGGCATTTAGTTTGTCTGTGTCAGCCCCTCCTGGAGAACATTTGTATCAGTGTAAGATTCAATGACAGCTCCTAATTTGCAACCATCTGTAAATTTAGTCAGCCAGAGACCACTGACATTGGCCTTGACTTCGGAGAAGTAAATGCCAAAAGAGAGCAGTCCAAGGACTGATCCTTGAGGGGCTCCACTTGCGATTGGCCTCTTTGTAGAGGTGGACTCCCTAGTTCTAACTTCCTGGGTCCTGTCTGTGAGCCAGTTGGCTGTCCACCGGGTGACATATGGGTTTGTACCTAACCTCCTGAGTTTGTCAACAATGCTTGAGTGAGGTATTGTGTCAAATGCTTTAACCAGGTCACTGTAGGCAGTGCAAACAATTTTGCCCTCATCCCTTGCTTTGGTGACTTTCTCAAAGAAGTCCACCAGGTTGAGTAGGCATGATCTGCCCTGGACAAAACCAAACTGGGTTGTTTCCAGTGTCTTGAGGTTTACTATAGCACTATGATAATTCTTTCCATGGCTTTACATATAAGACTAGTGAGACTTTTGGGTCTGTAGTTTCCAGGGTCTGTAGATGGCCCACCTTTATGCAGAGGGATGATTGCTGACTTTCTCCATTTATGTTTGGAGGCTACAGTTAAATAGTAATTCCAGAATGACCTTTTCAATGGAGTCAGTCGGGTTGAGTAGACATGATCTGCCCTTGACAAAACTAAACTGAGTCGGATCCAGAGTATGAAGTTTTTTTGTCATTATTAATAAATTCCATGATTATTCTTTCCATGCCGGTAGTTCCTGGGGTCCATTGTTAGACCACCCTTGTGCAAAGGGATGACTGTTGCAGTCATCCTTGCACATGATAGAAAGCCAGTATTGAGCCTATGGGTAAATAGTGACTCCAGTGGTCCTGACAAGTCCTGTTTCAGGCTATTTAGCAGAGCTTTTGGGATATTATTAGGCCCCATTGATGCAGTGTTCCTGGCCCTAGAGAGCAGATTTAGGACCTACTCCCTAAAGATATTTGGGGACCTTATTTTTGATAGTATTTCCTGGGGGGGTAGCTGGGGAGAGGAGGAATAAAATTTAAGCTGAATTTGAAGGTCAGCAGATTTGCTATTTCTTCTGGCTCTGTGAATATGATCCAATCTGCAACCAAGTCTGCATGTTGTTGTTTGCTGCTTTTAAGGTTTCAGGCATAGCAAAAAAAAAAAAAAAAAGCCTTGCAGTTGTCCTTGGCCTGGGAGGCTATCATTATCTCAGAATTGGCTTTGGTAGACTTAGCTTGCCCTATTAGTTGCTTGTTTGTTTTGGTAGGCATTGTACTTATTAATTTCAGCTATATCTTTTTTTCCTTCTGCTGTATAACCTGTTTTTGTTTGGATTCCATCAGGATGGTTTGCTTCTTAAGTTTGTTCTGGATTTTTTTCTGGTAGGCACAGTTTTCTCTTGGCATCTATTAACATGATTGGATAGTGTTTCTGTGAATAATTCTGCATAGGCTGCTATATTCTCTGGGTTTGGAGGGACTTGAAATTTTGTCAGGTTATCACTTAATAATAGGAAGTTTTCCTTAGAATAGTTCCTAACTGTTACACGGCTACAAGGTTTTAGTTCAAAGGAGACGGCTTTAAGATCAACCTGACCAGAGAGGACACCACAGCAGGTGGGGTCACAGCATTGTCCCATATTTGTGAGTACCAGCTGTCTAGTATGTTTGCACTCCTAGTGGGTGTTTGGGCTATCTAGTCCAGGATGATTGAGAGCTGCTTGCTGAGAGCATAGAGGTACTCATTACTCTTTTAAATTGCCTCATCCATAGGGAAAGATATAATTTATAAAGAACATTTAACAAGGTTATATTGTGATGACGCTGAAAGTAAGGTCTTTATTGGGCTTCAAGACCATGGTGAGAACAGCATTTGGCCATGAGGGAAGATACTTGATAGTTTAATATGAAAAATCACAGTATGAGTAACTCGGCTCCAACAGATTGAGGTACAACTTTGTAGAGTTCTGCATGGAGACTATAAGGCATAACTGTCTTTCAAGGCTGAAGTGAATAACTACCCTAAGATTTTTTATCACAGAAGGGTATAGAGAAGGTCACCTGTTGTTTTCAGGACAGCACTGAAAGTGAAACATCCTCCATTTAATCCTCTAATTCATCTAGCACAAATGGCAGTACTGTATCTGTTACATGTGGAATATTGTCACAGACTAACTTTAGGACAGCTGAAGGGGAAAAGCTTCTCATCCTGCCCTAGAAAATTTTGTATTTCTGCATGTCTTTCCAATGACTTAAGCCATTGTGGCAGAGATAAGTAAAACATATTTTAGCATCTCAGATTCACCATTGACTTTGATATCAAGGAGATACTATTAAGGGCTGTAACAAAGGATTTATAGTACAGCTTAACTTAATTTGAAATTCAGTCAAAGAGAAAGAACAATTCATTGTTTTATGTTTTTGGTACACCTCCAACCAAACCTTTGGCTTTAATTTTAAAATAGATTTAAACGTGTTGCCTAATCTATTAGTCAGAGAAATGTCTTCATTATGATTATTAGAATTCCTCTTTCAAATCTTTAAGACAATGTGAGAATCCCACTGTTTTACTAAAAGACAAAGGGTGTTATCACTAGTAATTCTGTCTTCCTTCCTAGATGATTGATTAGAATTTTGTCAAGAACAATTATTTTTTATTAACCGAGGGTGGGGAGGGGGGTGCCTGTACTCCACATCAGTTTGCTCATTATATTTTGTATACTTTTAATCATGGTTTCTCTTTGGTGGTCTGTTACTTTAGCCAGATTTGTTTAAGCATACCAGATCCATTTTGAAGCCATAATATCGCTGTTCTTAATACTGCCAAATGCTTAAACAGCTGAACTTGTGTATTGGTTTATTACACCATTTATGCTGCATGAGATGACACTACATGACATTTATGACTATACAGCTAAAAAGAAAACATTTGTACCACCTACAGACATCTATGTGTAGCTAAAAACAAACAGTATTTATAATAATGGTTCTGGAAATGTTTACATTTACACGGGCTCTCTGGCTGACAGATAATTATAATTCAAAACCTACAGATGCCCCTCTTCACTTCCAAAATGTGTACATTAAAAAAACAACAAATATTCCTAAGGGCCAGAATTCAATCAGATTAACAAATGGCTTAATTGTTTTTTAGAAGACAAAGTGGGTCAAAGGAAACAAAAAAATGACCTACCTTTAGACCAGTCACTGTGACGTTTTGAGCTGTTGCTGCACCTACCCAGTTTGCATTCTCAGAACTTGTACAGATTGCATACAACTAACATAACAGATGTAAAGACAAGTATAGGATGGATACAAGCCTCCTTGTTACACTTCATGGTTTAAAACCACTCCGGCTAATTTAAATGCAGCTGTGTCTCAAAACACTGCAAGCTAAGCACATTGTCCATATTTATAAATAAGAAAATACAAGCCAGTAACAGTCAGACATCACAAACTGTGAAAATATATTGTTTTTTGCATAAATATACATGTTTTGTTAACTCATTCTGGTCATACTGAAAATCAGCTGCTCTTAAATATATCTTTTGATATAAACATGCATGCAGGATACTGTTATTAACATTACATTTACAAATACAGATTATTTTGTGGGCATGAAATATTACTTTACATGTCCATCTAAGTGCACCACATGAAATAAAATAGCTTGAGGAAAATGTGCCCTTTTCATTTTACCTGCCTGTTCACTCAGCATGCATCCTAATCAACATGTGCATCTTTGAACAAGCGTGTGTTTATTTCATGCAAATATATGAGCTACACCTGCAGGCATCAAAGGTTTTATAATTCCCACAATTTTTAACAGTATTAGCACTGTTATTTGGGAAGATTTTATTGTGTACATCTGCCTTACTACCTGGAACTGTGAAAGAGCACATACAGTATTAATAACATGAAGTGGTGTGCCTGGAACAACATAAGGGTGCATTGTGTCTTCTGCTATTCAAATGCAGCAAGGTAATGAGTGCTAACAATCCAAGATACATGTTTATAACCTGGATAATGAGATTACAAAGTGATTTTCAATAACATGCGTTGTGATACGTTCACAACAATGCACAACATTATAGCTTTTCATGCATATGAATATATTGTGTTTGATTTTTTTTTTTTGTTCTTTAAATCATTGCCTACTTTCTGACAATCATAAAACTAATCAATACTGCATAGCCACACAGGGAAGCATGACATAGTTCTAGTCACAGAAGGTGGGAGGAAATATGTTAGGGCTATGCACTCCATGTAGTGGTAAGATCTTTGGTCATCTAGATGTTTTCTTTTTTTTTTTCTTTTTTGAAGTAAGACCCTAATGGATTTTATTGTAAGGTGTTTTCTTCCGTTGTTGATATACTCTGCCATAGTTATGCAGCTGATACCAGTTGTTTGAGATATAAGTGATAATCATAATGCCACTTTGCACTATAAATCTGAGTTTGTCAGATAATGACATAATTCTTAGCAATGTCACCTTGTGGCACTACATCTTTGGATAAGAAAAATCTTTTTCTAGTTAGATTCATTCCCTCAATTAAATAACAGTCCAAACTGTTTCATGACTATTATTTCTACATAATGTAGGAAACCCAGCACCGCTACCCTGGGTTATTCTTGAGCTAGGGTTGATATAGGTCACTGAACAATGGTCATATTCCCACTGTCAATGTTTTTTGGTATACCAAATACATGGCTATTATTCTATCTGGTTCAGCTTCCTGATTCTCCATTTTTGCCAAAATGTAATTGTAGCTGCTGCAATATAAAATCCAGTTGGGCCTCTGTTTCACTTATTCTTTCATTCAGGCCAAGGTTACTACAACATGAATGTCTGCTGTAGCTTCTGAAGCAGTAATGTTTATACTGTGGTGCTGTTGTTCTGTACTTTTTTTGTAAAAAATTAATTATTGCCTTGTTAGCAGTAGCTACATCAAAAAGGGGTTGCATATTCATTTCTTTCCCATCACCACCAGAGACCTTATTCTCCTTTGTACTTATATCTGGCTATGCTAAATCTGGTATAGTGGGCCCCGCTAAAGTGACCACCCTGAAAAATGTCTCTAAAGCTGACTTTGGGCTTCTAAAAACAGAGGTGGCTAACTTCTCGGCATCCATGTCAATGGAAAATAGCTGCATGACTGCTGAATCATACACCGATGTACTGTACAAGCATGTACACAAATGCATGGACCTTGCCATACCAAATAGAAGTAAGATGCTCTCCTCCAAAAAAGGAAGCCAATCTGGTGGTCCCCAGCCAACAATAAACGCTACAACAGAATGAAGAAACTTGCAGAAAAAAATGAAGTCACAAGACTGGAAAACCTCCCTTAACAGTCTTAACAAAAAGCTGAAATCCCTTATCAAATCCACTAAAGCCAGCTATGAAAGCAGAATTGCAGCTGACACCAAAAACAAACACAAAGCCTTCTATAGCTATATTAAAAAGCTCAAAAGCAATAGCCAGATTTGCTATGAGTTTTTGCACAATGGTACCTCCTATACTGAGCCAACAGATATAGTCAACATAATGGCCGACAGATTCAGTGTCAACTTTACCCCCCCCCCCCACGGCCTTATCATAATACCAGAAGAAAGCCTGGTATCCACCATTTCTGCAGCACAGATAAAAGCTGCATTGTCCAAAGCCAAGAATACAAAGTCCATGGGACCTGATAATATCCCTGCCTGCATCCTGCCTGAGCTACATAACCAACTGGCACCACATCTGTGTGCCCTGTTCATTCACAGGCTTACCTCAGGCTATGTACCTAATGAATGGCGCACTGCTTCCGACATCCTACTCCATAAAGTGGGAGCATCTACAGACCCTGAGAACTATTGCCCCATTAGCCTGATGAGTCTGGTATGGAAAGCTATGCAGCGCATCATCATGGACCTGCTTAACAAAGATATAGGCAATCTCCAAACTCTTGACCCCACACAGTTTGGCTTTGTCAAGGGGAGATCCTGCCTGCTGAAACTGGTTGACTTCTTCGAGGCAGTCACCAAGGATGTGGATGAGGGTAAGGCATTGCATACAGCCTACCTCGACCTGGCCAAGGCCTTTGATACCATTCGCCACTCAGGTATCATTGATAAATTCACGAAACTAGGCATCAATCCTTACATCATTAGGTGGGTTGCAAATTGGCTCACAGACAGTACCCACAGAGTGAAACTTGCGGATTCCAAGTCAGACTGTCGACCAGTCATTAGTGGAGTTTCACAGGGCTCGGTCCTGGGCCCTGTCCTGTTTGGAATCTACTTCTCAGAAGTACAGGCCAACATAGAAGGACTTTGACTGACCAAGTTTGAAGATGACTGCAAGCTAGGAGTCATTATCAACTCTCCAAATGATGAAGACATCCTACAAAAGGATCTCTCAGAGACCAGTGACTAGTGTCGGAACCATGGTCTGAAGCTTAATGCCAAAAAAAATGCGTTATCATCCCCTTTGGAAAAAACTCAGTTCCTACAAATTACCACATTGATGGGAGCCCACTGAACACTGAAGGAGCCATAAGAGATCTGGGCACCCAGGTCGACAGCCACCTCACCTTTGACCAACACATTGCCACTGTGGTCAGAAGGTCCTTCTATGTGGCACATCATATAACAAAGGTTTCGCATCCAGGAAGAAAGAGTTATCATCCCTCTCTACTCATCCCTCATTAGACCAGTCATTGAATATAATGCCCCGTTTGGCATGTACCCGACTAGACACCTACAACAGCTGGAGAGGCTACAAAAGTACCTCACAAAAAGGATCCTAGGCCTTAAACACATGTCCTACATGGACAGACTCAAGAAACTTCAGCTGTTTTCAGTCTCTTATCATCTACTTAGAGGTGATCTCTGCTTGACCTACAAAGCCATGTCTGACCCAGCCCTACTTGATATGCTACACCTAAAGAAATCCCAATCCTCCCGCGCCACATCTTCCAGAGATCACAACCTCATTACCACAATTAACAAAACATGCTGCAGGAACAGGTTCATCTCCCAAAGACTGATCATAATCTGGAATAAGCTTCCCATTCATGTCAAGCAGAGCACCTTGCTGGCCCTCTTCAAGAGAAATCTTGATAAGTGGATGGGTAACAGAAAGTTCACTCCAGGGATCAATTCAGTTGCCCTTTTGGATAGGGGCAGTGTGAACTAATATCAGGTGGCACGGTGCCTGGACAATTGTTTTGGGCTAGGCTTGCAAAGGCTCCAGGGCTATTAGCCTAGTACACACCTATGAACCTATGGTCAAGGGAAAAAAAGTGTCATTAGTTTCTTAACGGAATTTACATCAAATGACTTTATAGATATTTGTATATCAGGCATGGAAGAAAACTTTATATATGAGATATAAAAAGGACCTGATGGAGAGACAGATATGTATTCTAGACACTACCCCATTTTTGGAACAGGTTCCCCATCCATGTGAAGCAAAGTTCCCCCCTAACCCAATTCAAATGTAACTTGGACAATTGAATGGGGAACCAGAAATTCATCACTAGATTGGCACGTCTGTTCCTAGGTTCATAGGTGCTTATTAGGCTAATGACCACAAGGGCCTTTTTAAGCCTAGCCGTGTATTCCAAATCTCTGATAAGTTCTGATACGTTTGATAAGTGTAAGCATCGGCCTGAAAGATGAGCCATTTATAGGTTAACTGTTTCCATCAGAGACATAGGTGCCAAACCAGGGATGAATTTCAGATTTCCCATCCAATTGTCCCAGGTGCACTTGAATTGGATTAGGGAGGAGCTCTGCTTCACATGGATGGGGAGTCTGTTCCATAGGTGGGGTAGTCTCTGGGATACATACCTATCTCTCCAGCAGGTTCTACTTATATCATAGGCAAGATTTAAGTCTTTAGAATAGGGGATTCTGGTACTGTATGTTTTGTGGATATGCAGGAGGTCCATCAGAGTGGGGTCTAACAATGCCTTGTATGCCAGGCATAGATATCCCCTCAAAAGCCTATAGGAGACAGAATACAGGGATTGGGCCTTGAGGCGGTCTGCATGGGACATATTACTTATGCATTGTATTCTATTAGTGAGGAACCTCTGTGGACATTCCAGTTGTTGGATATGCCTGGTTAGGTACATACCAATGGTGGCATTGTACTCAATGATAGGTATGATGAATGCCAAATACAGTGGAACAATTGCTTCTTTGAACTTAGATGCCATACCTTTATTTATATGTTGTGCAACATAAAATGATTTTCTCACCACTGTGGACATATGATGATCAAAGGCTAGATTACTATCTATGTGTGTCCCTAAGTTTCTGTGTTGTGTTGTCAATATGATAGTTACCCGAGATGGATAACTTCCCAAAGGATACTATTCATACCGCTCAACTGTACAGATTTTCGCAGAATGCCCAGATTTTCGCCCCATACTTTTTATCTCTTTTCTCATAAACTTGTGGTTTTTCTGACAAATTGTTGCAAAATCATGAATAATTGAAGTCAGAAAATAACGGCTGACATTTGAGTTTTAGATTTCATACCCTTCAGAGAATTTATGTTAATATTAAAGCTGTTATTCTATCAACTTTCTGAGATTGAAAGATCAATATTTAAAAAGTATCCCTATTTTTGGGCCTTTGTCCCACCATTATGTATGCCTTTTTCCAAATTTCTTGCTCTAAGTGGTTGAGAGGTATGAAACTATTATGCATTTCTTGGCATTTAGGTTTAGTCTATGACTCTGACACCAGTTGTTTGTCTGTGTCAGCCCCTCCTGGAGAAAATTTGTATCAGTGTGAGATTCAATGACAGCTCCTAATTTGCAATCATCTGTAAATTTAGTGAGGCAGAGACCACTGACATT
Organism: Protopterus annectens; assembly: GCF_019279795.1. Lineage (NCBI taxonomy): Eukaryota > Metazoa > Chordata > Ceratodontiformes > Protopteridae > Protopterus > Protopterus annectens. The sequence continues at coordinate 849,158,755 of NC_056737.1, read as the reverse complement.
GGCCTTGACTTCAGAGAAGTAAATGCCAAAAAGGAGCAGTCCAAGGACTGATCCTTGAGGCGCTCCACTTGTGACTGGCCTCTTTGTAGAGGTGGACTCCCTAGTTCTAACTTCCTGGGTCCTGTTTGTGAGCCAGTTGGCTGTACACCAGGTGACATATGGGTTTGTACCTAACCTCCTGAGTTTGTCAACAATGCCTGAGTGGGGTATTGTGTCAAATGCCTTAACCAGGTCACGGAATGCAGTACGAACAATTTTGCCCTCATCCCTTGCTTTGGTGTCTTTCTCAAAGAAGTCCACCAGGTTGAGTAGGCATGATCTGCCCTGGACAAAACCAATCTGGGTTGTTTCCAGTGTCTGGAGGTTTACTATAGCACTACTGATCATCTCCATGATAATTCTTTCCATGGCTTTACATATAAGACTAGTGAGGCTTTTGGGTCTGTAGTTTCCAGGGTCTGTAGATGGCCCACCTTTGTGCAGAGGGATGACTGTTGACTTACTCCATTCATGAGACACAAAGCCTGTTTGGAGGCTACAGTTAAATAGTAATTCCAGAGGCCCTGATAGGTCATGTTTCATGCTATTTAGATGGCATCCTGAGATACTATCTGGGCCTATTAATGCAGTGTTCTTGGTCTTAGAGAGAGCATTAAGGACCTGTTCCCTAGTGATAGCAGGGGGAGTTATATTTGAAGATATTTCATGAGGGAAGTTTGTGGGGGAGAAAAGAGTAAAGTTGGAGCTGAATTTATCAGCCAGGAGGTTTGCTGTATCTTCTGGCTCAGTATAGGTGGCTCCATTTACAATGAGCTCTGCACACAATTGTGTATTGCCTTTGAGGTTGCGGACATAGCTAAATAATGCTGTGTGGTTGTCCTTGGCCTGGGAGGCCAAACTTACCTCAAATTTGTCTTTGGTAGACTTACCCCCGGATTCACGAAACCTCCGTGTAAGACTAAATAAGTCTTACTCGGAAACTGCAGTTGAACGGTCTGACGTCAGCATGCCATGCATATTCATGAGGGCAAGCTGACTCCACTCCAAGTCTAACACAGACCATGCAGGAAGGCAGGGGGCGTGTCTGACTGCCGAGCAGTCCTAAGGTCCACGCCCCTGCAAGTGTCTGAATTGTGAAATGTCAACACACATGAGCGAGTCCGCTCAAATGTCATCATACCCAACACTACACTCCCTCACATTGTAAACCCCCAGTAGAGTTATAAAATGTAAAATATAATTTTTCTTTTCTAATTCCCGATACAGCTGCCCGTGTTTGTGCGGGTGTGCCCATAGCTTAGCTAGAGTTAGCAATGTCGACATTGAAGAGCATAATAACAAATGTTTATGCAAAGCAATCCAAATAGCAATAGCGCAGTGGTAGAGCCTTCGCACAAAGAGGAGGCATTAACGGTTCGAATCCCACAACTCCCCTCTCAATTTTATGTTTTAAATTAGCATATGAAATAATTCCTGACATATATATGACTAAAATATTACTAAAAAGCATTGAAATGGCCTATGTATCAGTGAACAAAATGTATATATAGAAATGTAAGAAGGATCTTGACATATAAATGCCCGTAGCTAAGCAGCGCTTTACCCAACGCAATCTAGTTGCCCACAGCTAAGCAGCACTTTACCCAGCGCAATAAGTTTGCGCGGAGCTGCGCACCGCGCTAACCAGTGCACCGTAGGGCAACGTGGAGCAACGTCAGGCAACATGGAGCAACATGGAGCAACGTGGAGCAACATTGAGCAAAGTTGCCTAAACACAGCCACACCCCCTAGCCTGTCTGGACAGTAGTAAAATAAAATGCAATGACAAGTTTCGAACCCGGGACACTATGCACCATAATCAAAGTACTGAACCACTAAGCCATGACAGCTTAGGATAAACATCCACTGTTAACATACATATACTTATAAATGGTAGATTAACCAATGCTAAGCAGGTCTGCAGTCAGCCGAGAATTTTCAAAAATGGCCAATCACAAAAAAGTGCAGGAAATACGGCATATTTAAGCTCCATAGGCGGGAATACTCACCATAACTGATTGTAGTTTACATCTGCAGTTAAAATGTCTGGTGCTGGAGAGGGTACTCGCTTTCAAGTGCAATGCGGGGGCATCGAGGAGCCAAAATACATGATTTGGCTCCTAATCCATTGTCATGAGTATCGACTCCTGCAGGGCCAGTTCCAAGGGACGGAGTATAAGGCAGAGGCTTGGAACCGGTTGGCTCATGAACTCACCAGTGCCACAGGCATCCCTCGGACTGGTGAGCAGGTCCGTCACCACCATGCAGACCTGAAGAGACGGAAGCAGGACCTACTGAACCAATGGATCCAGGAGGCCCATCATATGCAAGATGCCCCACTACTGAGTAGGTAGCCATGGAATGCAGTATGTAAGACATGCTAGTATAGTCTAAATAATGGATAGGTATGTCTCAATATCCCTTCATTTACTTCACAGCTGCAAGTGTCCATGCTGCGAATCAGCAAGCCTATGCAGATAGGCTGCTAAGGCTGCACCACCAGGCAGGTTAGTAATTATTCTGCATGTATTGTTATATAATATATGTGAGAGAGCATGAAAAAAGTGTTGTAACCCAATAATACAGCTATAAAATGCCCTGAATAAATTATCTGCATGTACTATGTTATAACATAAGTCAGAGAGCCAGAAATAGAGTGTAGTAACCCATTAATAAAGGTAAAATAAGTCTGGAATACTATCTCTGCATGTACTGTTATATAAAATAAGTGAGCAAGCCTGAACAAGAGTGTTGTAACCTATCAATAAAGGTATAATATGTCCTGAATAGGTCTTCCATATGCACTGTAATATCAAATAAAGGAGAGAGCCTGTAGAAAAGAGTGTTTCATGTAATTAATAAAGGTATAATACTTGGAGTGTGTCTGTGTCACTTACTTTGAAATGTTGTTGTACCCTTGCATTAAATAAATAGTACTGTTGTATTAAGTGCTGTCAACCCACATTTATGCAGTCCCATATAAAGTGGATGAAGGAAGTGCCAGTAGCTGTGAAGCATATAACAGTCCTCAACAGTCGGTAAATGGCTGTCATGCATAGGTAAATCTGGCACATGACTAGCTTGTCAAGGTGTTCCCCAGAAATGTGAATGTGCTACATGAAATGTAGGGTTCTGTAGAAATTTAACTGAAAATGTCACATGAACACATCCAGATATGTAGATACATAAATATAAAAATAAAATATAACTATGTAGCAGTAACATCTGCATCTTGGGCAGTTAGTATGTCAGATATAGGTCAGGTATATAATGAACTAGCTAAACCCATTACACAATCTAATGCATGTTGCCTAGTGTAATAATACATGTAGGGAATATACACCTGCAGTCAATAGGAATGTAGTGTAGAGTAAAAGTACTAATGAGATGTTAATGGAGGTTTCTTTTTACACCCTACTCCATGTGCATAAACAATGCAATTCCACACCTAAATGGGTATGACTAATCTCAAAACATTTGTTGGGACATATGTCCTATTGTTCTATAAAAATCTGCATTTTCTTTGATGCATGTGCCCTGTTCAAACACCACAATCTTGGTGGCCTGTTGCCACCAATCATCCCTGCATGCTATTGTAATGTCCACTGTCATTCAATATATGCATGTGTTATGCTTGCTGTTCAACTGTTGTAACCCTGGTGTGTTGGGTTAATGGGAATATTACTGCATGCTGTTACAACTAATTTGGAATGCTGTTGTCCATGTTATAATTAAACACACCTAATCACAGAATGTATGGGAAGGCTGGTCCCAGCGGACCCACCTGTCCCTCTCAGCTGGCGATTGCACCGGGCACCCCAGCCTGGGCTACCCTCCTCCATTGGTCCTGTACCGCCTTCGGGTGGAAGCACTGCAGGGGATGGGGCTCGTCCCCCCCTGCAAGCGTGGGTGGAGAAGGGCCACCTGTCACCCTCTGAAGGGTCCTGGTTGTGGTGCGTAGGAAGATCCAGTGTTTAGTCGCTGATCCCCTATGCCAGCTCAAGGCGAGAGTGGTGTGACTCACGGGTGAGCCTGCCCCTCCTATGCAGCCCCCAGCACAGCCATCCTCGGGTCTGTGAAGGTTCAGTGGTGACTGCCATGGGTGGGGATCTCAGTCCCACTGTTACCATCTGTGGGCTCATGGGTTTGCGATTTGCAAACATCAGTCCTCATCAATTGTGTTCACCCACCCCATGTGTCATACTCCGCCCCTGTATGTGTCTTTTTTGTCTTGTCTGTTTACCTCCCCAACCTACCTCCCCAAATATACCTACTTCCTCTACCTCACATTCCACTCTCACCTGAAAAAAAAAAAAAAGGGCAATCTGTACCCACAAAAAAATTACGCCCCATACATAGCTGCCCATTTTGCACACGTCTGCTGGACATGTAAATGGATAATTATAATTGGCAGTACAACATACTTTGTTGTCCTCACCCCTCTCTCAGGGATGGAAGGTTTCAAATTTCACTCCAAATTTGTAACATATGCACAGCTGTTGCTGGTAAAGAAATGGGCAACTATGAACCTTCCTACACCCATCCTGCACATCCCGAGCTGGTTTCCCTACAGTCTTTCCCTCTTTGTGCCCCCTTTTTCACCACTTTCCTATCTCCCCATTTTCTTTTCTTTCAAAGAAATTAGCGCAGGGGTTAGCGGGAGTAAGCACTTTTAAGCAGTAGTTAGCGGGTTTGAGCGAGTGTGCGCATGAGTGCGCTTAGCTAAGTATTGCTAAGCATAGCACAAACCGCTTACAACTGCTTAAAAGTGCCTTAATCACTCTGCATGTCAGGGCCCTTGTTCTGTTCAGCAGCAAAATAAAACACCTCTGTCAGTCTCGAACCCCAGACCTTAGGCACACTTGACTGCATGAAGTACCACTAAGCCACAGCAGATATACAATAACTTGGTGTTGAAATAAATATATTGTGCAAAACAATGAGTGAATGTAAATGAAAATTAGGAAGGCCATAACACAAAGCTTGTTCTGTGTATCTTTACCAGCAATTGTTGTGGAATTGCATTACATGACTGTGATAAGAGAATCAGCCATTCCAGTAGCAAATAATGTTATTGAGACACTTTACAACCCTCACACAGTATCATAGCAGGGCAAACACTGGCATATCTGATTAGGGCAAAGGCCATACTTCCTGAATGTGAAACATATTTTAGCTGTGTCCCTCTGAATCCCTCTGAAAAGTACTGACATTAGTCAGAAAGGGGTTAATTTACACAATGAATAATCACAATAATAACAGTAGACACCGCTTGTACTTCATAAAAGGAGTACAAATCCATATGCACTGCTTCACTCAAGTCTACACTTACTGTCTCTGTTAGTTGGAAGGTGTACCTCACTTTTAACTACCTATCCCTGACTCCAAGCAAATATGTATCTGAGTGTTTCATAGGCCTGGCAGAGGCGCAAACTCACAGGAATATCAGCTCATCTGCTGTTGCACACTCTACAAACAGCTTTGGATGGACTTCCACAAGCATACCCTTATGTAGGACTACAACACAGAAATACCAAAGGATCTAGCCATGTACTGGTAGCAACTGACTGTAACAATGCCATTGTACCAGTGCTGAAAACACCTGTGGGTTGCACAGACAAAGAATAACAGGCTAACATCTGTCTACCATCTGTATAGGTTCACAGTTGGGACCTGTGCAGACAGACCACCTGCCTTGATAAACCAACAGGTACACATCAATCCATTAAGTCCAGTAAGATAACACTCACACAATAAGACGTAATGCTCTCTGTATGTCGGCACCTCCCCACCCATATTTTAAATATACATGTGTTTAGGGTCAACCAAGGATGTAGGTAGGCATACTCAGTAGTGGAATTGTCCAGTTTACCTGAGACTCCTGTGCTAAGGTAAAAAAAAAAAAGTACACAAATCCTGCAGAAGTGAGTACATCAATATGCACAGTATAACACTCCACAAACAGTTCACGTGTCAAAAGAATACTTCTCAATAACTACTTTTGTATGGCAGTCAATTACATAAGTAGAAAAGAAACTACATACTCACATATATCTTGTGTAAGCATTTGTAGGGGTGCTGATAGCTCTGTACTGGAAGTGGCAACAGTCAGGTCAGAGTACAACATGTACATCACTGTCTACACCTCTAGCGTCAGATATAAATCTCGCTGGAGGTCCTCATCCCGCCCCCACCTGAAACAAAAAAGACCACAGTGAAAAACTTCTCAAAAGCCGATTTCACACTTCTAAAAACTAGTGTGGTCTCCTTTAAGGCCCCTGAGCCAGTGGTAAACATTACTCAAACCGCTGAATCACTTACAAATACCTTCTACCAGCACCTACAGGACTGCATGGATCAGGCAATCCCAAACAAAACCAAGACTCTCTGTACCAAAGGCAAGCATCCAGTCTGGTGGACCCCAGCCATAAACAAGCTCTACAACAAAAGGAGGAAACTATTACAAGATAGAGCAAAATCCTTGAAAGGTAAGACACCTTTGATCATTATAAGTAAAAAACTAAGAGCTCTCATAAAATCATCCAAGGCAAATTTTGAGAGAAAAATCGCCAAGGACTCTAAAGACAATCATAAGGCCTTCTTTAGCTATGTTAGAAACCTAGGAGGAAACTCCCAGATATGCTCAGAATTAGTTCAAAATGATGTGAAAATTACTGAACCTACACACATTGCTAACATACTGGCTGACAGGTTCAGTGCAAACTTCTCCCCCTCCCCAAAAGGAGAGATATCTATTCCAGAGGATTGTAGCCCCCAAACATCTCCAACGCCCAGGTGAGAACTGCCCTCACTAAGGCAAAAAACACAGCATCCATGGGACCAGATGGTGTCCCCGGCTGTGTGCTTCCTGAACTCAACGAGGAATTAAACCCACAGTTAGGACAGCTGTTTAATCTTAGCCTCACCTCAGGATACGTACCCAAGGAGTGGCGCACGGCGACTGTGGTCCCACTTCATAAGGGCGGTGCCTCCACAGACCCTGGAAATTACCGCCCCATTAGCTTGACAAGCCTTATCTGCAAAGCCATGGAGAGGATCATAATGGAACTCATAAATAAAGACATAGGGAACTTGCAGACTTTGGATCCAACCCAGTTTGGCTTTGTCAAAGGCAGATCCTGCTTCTTAAACTTGGTTGTATTCATTGTATACAGATGTATTCATGTAGAAAGCAGGCTTCACACCTTTGAACTAATTGAGGTCACATGTACATATATGTATTTGCCACACAGATACCTGAAGTGTGTAATGCACATACTGTTGTTATACTGATATGCCATACAGTAGTAAAAGCTAAACACACAGCACATTAATAAACAGTATCACACACACACAGCAATTGCAGGATTCAAACCCCTACTTACATTATGATATTAGAGAGATACACATTAACAGGATGCGCTATATGTTTTACTGAGAGTTTTTGTTTCCATTGCTATATTTGTAGGATGCTGACATCATCAGACTTGCCAAACAGGAATATAACACTTTTGAGGTGTTTTTCTAGTCTCCTAAAAGGGCAATAATCTCAAAGGAATTCACACAGATACATACACTTAGCAATTGCAGGATTCAAACACCTATCTAACTATGTTATTATACTAGAGAGATACGCATTAACATGACACGCTATATGCTTGACTGGGAGCTTTCATTTCCATTGCTATATTTGTAGGATGTTGACATCATCAGACTTGCCAAACAGGAATATAACACTTTTAAGGTGTTTTCCTAGTCTCCAAAAAGGCAATACTCTCAAAAGAAATCACACAGAAACATACACATCCACAGCAATGGCAGGATTGAAACCCCTACCTAACTATGTCATGATACTGGAGAGATACTCATTAACATGATGTGCTATATGTCTTACTGGGAGTTTTAATTTCCACTGCTATATTTGTGGGATGCTGACATCATCAGACTAGACATGGTACTGTGTGTGCACTTAGTTTTATGCAGTCCCAGGACTGAGACATGAGGGACAGCAGGTGTTACCAGCTTGAACAGGGCTCCACAATTCCTACCTTGTGTGATCTATCTGTGGCACAGTTGCCAGTCCATATGATGACAATACATATTTATGCACAGGTTGTTGATTTTGTGGATATGACATGTGTCTGGGATGTTGGGAAAGGTCTATTCAAAGTGTATGTGGGACGTGTGTAGCTCATTTCATTGATGTATGTCTAGGTGGCTGCCTTGCAAACAATCTAGCAGGTTTGGGAAACATGATCTGCCCATGAACAGTCCGAAGTTGGTAGGGTTGTGTGTTTATAGGCTTCCAATAGCTCTGTTTCTGACTTCAATCATGATGGACTCCATGGCCTTGCAGATCAGACTTCATCGGCTTATAAGACTATAGTTCCCATGGTCTGTTGTGCACCAACACCTGTGTAGTGTGCCATATGTTGCTGTAACCCATTCAACAGTTTCATATCCTGTAGAGAGGGTGAGGCTCAACAGACTGTTCAGGTGCAGGGTCTATTTGTTCTGCAGTTCACGTATGACACATATAGGGGCACAATGTAATCCAATTGATGCCATGTTTTCAGCTTTGGAAGGAGCTGTTTACCCATTCTACATGTGATATCTCCTGGTATGATGAGTGGTCCTTTTGTCAGTGGGAGGTGGGTATGTATGTATGGGCCTGTCTGACAGGATTTTGGCATTGTCAGTCATTTACAGTTGGCCCTGACTCAGGATATATATGAGTGTACATTGCTATTTATGACATAGCTGAAGGAAGTGTCATGGTTCTGTATGGACTCCTTAGCAGATAATCTTTCCATGACCTGGATTGGATAGTGTTTGGAGTGCACATTGTTTATTGATGATACTGATTTGGGTTTTTTTTTCTTTGCTTTTCAACTTTCTATGACCAACCTAAGTATCTGTAGTACATATTTGATTATGACAGGGTTCCAATATATTATATATGTGTCTGTTGTCATATCACTGTGTGCACAAGTCAGGATTGGTGAATTGTGAGAAGTTCCTGGGTTAACACATGCAACTGGCTGATATGTGTGGCCCACTGCTGTACTCAGACATGGCCTAAATGTCTGAGCATGCCCAGTTTGGACTTTCAGTATGTTGTTGGCTGACATTTGCCTCATTTATTCAAGTGTGTGAGCATGCCCAGTGTGAACTTTCAGTATGTTGCTGTGTGAAATCCACTACATTTGTTGATGTGTGTGAACACGCCCAATATTAACATTTATACTATATGTGTGTTGTAAATCGAGTTGTATTTTTACTGCAGGGCTCACCTTTGTGTCATAACTCTACAGGGATTATGCTGTGCCTGCGGGGTTTCCAGGAGACACTTTGCATTGACTTATCAACATTTCTTCATATAAGCTAACCAGTGAAATACTGTCATGGTTTAGTGGTTCAATACTGTGATTATAGTGCACAGTATCCTGGGTTCGAGGACTGTCACTGCTTCATATTTTCATACTTGGCAGACCAGACTGCTTAAGGAACAGTAAAGCAAATATGACCATGTTTACCTGCTTTTGCTCAACTATGCCCAACTTTGACCAAACCTGCACAACATTGCTCAATGTTAACCAACATTGATGAACGCTGCCCAATATTGTTCAACATTGCCCAAAGTTGTGCTACTTAGTGTGTGCAATTTTGTTTACATATACTAAATAGTGGTTAAAGCTGTTTAGCACTGCTTTATATTGCTTATAACATGGCAATCATGACTCAGGTGGTGCTGCAAGGCTGCCTATGTTGGATGCACATATTACACTCCCTATACATGTTTGACAACAGGTAGTGTCAAGTTGGGCATCCCTTTTACTATATGTGCGAGTCGGAGAGAGGTATAATTTCCAGGGTTCCTACTGAGCCAGTGTATATGCTATGCGTTGCCTCTTTGCCAAGGCCAAAGCATACTGGGCATGCCTCCTTCTGCCTACTGGGGCAGGCTCAGGTTGTTCCTCCTCCATGTCATGCTCTGCCTGTGATGGCCTTGGCAATGGTAGGGGACTGTTTGGCCTGCCCCTATGCTGCTCCTGCTGCAGCTGTTTTCGCAGGATCATATTATGTAGCATAGCACATACCATGACTATTTGGGTATATGTAGTTGGTGAGTACTGCAGGGCCCCACCAGATGTGTCCAGGCACCTAAACTGTGACTTAAGCAGCCCAAACACATGCTCGATTACATTTCATGTTTGTGCGTGTGCCTCATTATGGCATTCCTGTTCAGGTGTGTGTGCATTTCTGATGGGTGTCATCAGCCATGGCTCCAGTGCATATCCAGCATCCCCCACTAGGTGACCATGAGGTATGTCCCCATTGGCAAATGTCTGGTACAGCTGTGTCAGATGCCAGATATGGGAATCATGGTAGCTTCCAGGGCAGCCAGCACACACATTCATTATTATGCCCTGGGTATCACACACAACCTGGCAGTTGATGGAGGGGAAACCCTTGCAGTTAAAGTAGACCCTACCCCGCTCACCAGCTGGTGCTTTGATGCGTATGTGCGTGCAGTCTATTGCACCCACTACCTCAGGGTATTCCGCTATTTTCTGGAAAAGACGCATATTGCTGGCCAATACCTCACAGGAATTGGGGAAATATACATGATCACCAACATGTGCTGACATGGCATTCAGGAACTGGTGCAGTACCCTGGATGCTGATGCCTGTGAAATCCCCATCATATCACCAGTTGGTCCCTGGAAGGTACCTGTTGCTAGTATTCTTAGGCCAACACATACCTTGGTTTCCACTGGAATGGGTTCCCCTCTGCTAGTTCTGTGTGTGAGGCGTGGCCTGCACAGCTCAACAATTTGCTACATGAGGTCTCTGTCCACTCTATAGCACTCCACTATCTCCAGCTCATGTAACCCCTGGTAGGTTACCCTGGGCCTGTACACTCTTCTCCATCTCCTCACTGTGGGTTGCTCAGCAGTATTCGCATTGTCACCATCCTCAGCATGTTGCATATATATATAACACATATAACAGCAATGGCAGCCCCTAACATTTCTTTGTCTCAGTAAAGCTTTTTCAGTTTTCACTTCTATTAGCTTACTGCAGTGTTGCAGTGTCTCAGAGAAAAACATAGTGGAAAGTTGCTTGCAGAGTTTTAAGTGCTGGGCTGGGCTAGTGTACTGCCTGTGTAATTGGCTGATTCTGATTTGTTTCACCTGCTAGCTCTGCTACTTCTCCTTGGTTAACTTCCTACTATTTGTTGTGTTTCCTTTTCCCTTTCTGTTTCCACAGGGGGCAGCGCCATGCAAACAAGCACAAACACGCACACACAAGCTCACATGCGCGCACACATGCTTACACAGCCTAACACTTGCTCACTCCGGCTTAAACGCGTGCACACAGGCGCAAACTCACTTGCACAGGTTTCAACAACATTACACTTGCTTACTCTGGCTTAAACGCATGCACACAGGCGCACATGCATGCACACAGGCTTACTCGGTTTTACAGGTGCACACACGCGTGCATACACATTGCAGGCACTTCTACAAGAAACTTTAGTTTTGTCCACGGCATACACCTTCAATTTCTTGCCTTTAGCTAGGATACCTGTTGACACACCTCTTCCAGTGATGGGTAACTGACAGCAAACACATGCCACTCTCCTCCAATAAGCTTACATTCTTTCATACATACCCCCCTTATGATGTCACCTATCTTCTACTCTGATACTCCCCTTATCCTACTCTTACACTCCACGGACTTTGCTCATATGCCATGTGAAATTGGGCTTCACTATCCTTACCCTCATTTGCATAGGATTGCCTACTAATGCTTGGTTACATCTCTTAGACTGAGCTTCCCCCCTTAGCAACCTGTACTCAGTAGCTATGTTGTCTTCAGCCTGCCATTCACTTGCATGGCAGACGTATATTTATAATAAAAATGCCTATTTTTGGATTTTATTTTTTTTTGGGGGGGGGATTTACAGAGCAGCACTTTTGCGCGATGCTGTGCTATGCTTAAACTTTGGAGATTCGGGTAAAAAAAATGTATTAATTTTTATTTTTTGCAATGGGTAGAATTGCCAATGGCCGTATATTTGGCCATTGGCATGCTTCCTCAGCTGGATGCATCCTTTATTTGGAGCTGTCACGGCTCCGTTTTGCTATTTGCAGAACGGTACTCAGTTGACAACCGAGTACATTTCTGCAAATAACACTATTCTTACTCGGACAGGTTAGGGTTTCCTGGATCGCAAATTTACCTCATTTGCATAACTTTCAGCAGCAAATGAGGTAATTTGCATATCCTAGCCCTGTCCGTGTAAGTGGAGTTTTAGGAGCTCTCTTGCACACCCCTGCCGGCTGTTCCTGGATCGCTTGGCAGACATGTTGGCTGCATGGAGTCTTATTCTACTCTTAGACTCAGTGCAAGCCTTTGTGAATCCGGCCCTTTATTTGTCCTTTGAGTTGTTTGTTTAGTTTAATGAGAGTGCCTTTATCCTGCTGTGGTGCACCTCCTAATTTTTGCCATGATTTTCTTCCTCCTGTTATACATCCGATTGATTTTGTGATTCCACCAGGGTGGCTTGTTTTTTGAGTTAGTTCTGCACTTCTTCCTGATGGATACAGCTGCCTCTATGCAGCTATTAACATGTTTGTACAGGGTTTCGGTGAACAGTTCTGCATAGGCAGAAGTGTTCGCAGGGTTTATAGGGGCTTGAAATTTTGCCGGGTTCTCACTTAATAGGAAGTTAGCCTTAGAACACTTCCTGAATATTCCCGGTTTAGATGTGGATCCGGGTTTTATTTTTTACTTCAAAGGATACCATTTGTGTTCTGACCTTACCAGGGAAGGCATTACAGTGGGGGGTATGCAGCACTCTCCCATATTAGTGAGGATCAGATCCAGTATCTGTCTCTAATGGACACAGGCAACCTGTAAATGTTTCATCTCCCAGGCCCCTGCTTGTAAATGTTTAATCTCCCAAGCGCCTGCTTATACTTATCAAGGTCACCGAACTTGTAAGAGATTTGGGATGCATGGTTAGACTTAAAAAGGCCCTTGTGGTCGTTAGCCTAGTAAACACCCATGAACCTATAATAGATTTATGTTGTGTACATACTTTGGACATTTTTTTCTAAGACATGATGTATAAATAGGACATAAATGAAACAAGCTTATTTGTTTTTATTTTATTTGTTTTCCAGGGTAGAGCACTGATCTCCATGGACCTTTTTCAGAGTCAGCCCGGGAGCGGTATCTGTTTTTGGATAAATATTTCTGATTAGTATGTTTGGCTGCCTTTACTACTAAGAAAACATTTATTTTTATGTACCAACTTACAGAATATCAACCCAGAAATGTGTTTACTGCATAATGAACCCATTTTAAAGGCAAATGGATCTTAAATAATATTTTTTTTCTGTTAAGCATTATTAACTTTCCTGGAAATTCCTTTGGAAATAGTCTCATAAGGTTTCATAGTGAAGCAAAGGGATCTTTTGATGGATTATGTGAATCTGTAAAGAGAAAAAAGCTAACTCCATAAGGAATGTGCAATTGCCTAATAAATGCTTAATTTGATTTCATCGAGCAAAGCTAGTTGAAACTTCTATTCAGTACTTCGGCATATAACTAATGTAGAAAGATAAGTGAAAGATGTGCTCCTGTCATGAAAAGAGCCACTGGCAATTTTTCAGTCAGATACCAGTTTTATTTACTAAATATAACTACTGGTTTAAAGGAATATGATGGTACGCTTTCTGGCAGAACGGATTCTTCTCATACAGCCTAATGATTTGTATTTCTCTTACTGCTGTCAACTGTTTGCTTTTTCATGGTCAGCTTTAACGCAGCAAGAAATATGATTGCATGTGGCAAGTACCAGAAACATGATAGTTAAGATAGGATTTAATAGCTTACATGACCCAGACTTGGCATCCTATATTTCAAGAAGACAGAAAGCAGGTATATATTTGGCAGTCAATAGACTTCAGTATGATCTAATTGGTGAAACAGCATTATAGTTAAACAAGTAACTGAAAGACCAGGAGATAGAGCCGTGTAAAGTTATTACAGTGACTAAAGAAACAATTAGTGGAGCTAAGCCTGCAGTTGCTACAAGTTCTCATAGTCCTACTGAGAAAATGTATTGTAGAATACTGGGTCAGAAAGTCTGGAGTATATGACAAACCAGTGCTACTGATTCATATAATTATTATTATTTAATGCTTATGGTGTTCATTTGCTGATAGTATAGAGCTGCTGTCTATGATTACAAGGAAATAGAAAAAAATAAAAGCATACAATGATTCAAGTAAGCTTAGATTATAAAAACAGTGCATATAGGTAACAGACACATAGTTACGAACATAGTCATAAAAATAATTTTGCATGCGTAGAAAAAATCATGCTCTTTATTTGTCAGACTATCAGCACTAGCTTTTTTGATAAGGTACTGCACATACCAGTTAAAGGGAAATGGTGTCACATTTACATTTACATTTTGATGGCTCAGTTAGCCCTATTGAATATAGCCTATAATCAACAGGGACCCAGAAAAAGAAAAATGAAAGAAAATCAATGCATAAAATATAAACTCCACGTCTTAATATTTTTGCAACAGAAAGTAGGAATGTAGCAAAATTTAACATTTAAATCCACCCCTAACAGAAATTCAGCAAAAACCCTGCCACCTGTTAATAATTTGGCTCTCTCCAACTGTATAATCATTAGGGAGTACTTATATATTTATTTATTTTGTTTGTTGACTGGAATAGAACACTGGCCCCACTGGACTATTTTCAAGTTCAGCCTGGGAATGCTGTTTCTGCCACTGTGCACACCTTCGTTTCATATGCTTTCTTAGTGAAAACTGCTTTTAGGAAACACACTTTAATTGCAAGGTGTTCTCCAGTGAAATATTGTTCATAACCAACTGAAGTTGATATTTTAAACTGACCTGTAAATCCATTATATAATACTCTGCAACATTAATAAGTTGATGTCTAACAGTATGTTTAGCTGTACAGGGGTAGATACTAACTGCTATTGCTTTTGACCTGAATTCAGAAATTTGTCCAGTTCACCAGGGAGCAAGCCAAGAAAGAAAGCATTGTACAACCCACAAATAAATTTCTCCCTGGTAAGAAGGCCAAAAAAAGGATTTTATCACACTAAAATATAATGAAAAGCAAGTGTCTCTCACTGCAAATGATATGAATAATGGCAGTGGACACTGCATTGTTATTATAAACATATTGCTTGACACATTGGACCATGTTTATTTTTATATAACCTGCTGCCTTGAGCTTAAGTAGTAACACAACATTGTTTGTCATATTTGCAGGGTACCTATTGACATATATTTTTTCTGATGTCATATATCTGTTCATATGTCATAAATGTCTATTTTTCTTTTCATGCTATAACTGTGGTAGCTTCTGAATGAAGTACAGTGCACTGTTGAGATCTCACTGTCCCTTAGAAAAGACTTGTTATAGTTGTTCCATATCAAATGTCACTGTTCTCTAAACCCATAACCCTGATTCGGTTATTGTGAAGTATAATTTGGTTCACCATAATGCAATATAATGTACTCAGAGCTTTACTTACTGAGCATCCACTGAAAATGGAATTTGCCTAGCTGGATCTCCCAATTAACAATACAAATAAATAAAAACATAAGTAAGCAAACATCTAGTTTTGTTTGTTTATTGATCAAATAGGTGGGCTTAGCCAAGGGGCTCTCAACAATTCTGATCCTGATTCCACATTAGAGAAGAAAATTCCACACACACACACACACACACACACACACACATATATATATATATATATATATATATATATATATATATATATATATATTCAGTTTTGCAGATATATTTATATATCTCTATCAATCTATTTATCTATCTGTATGTATACACATATGCATATATGTCAGTAAGGTGCCAAATTAGGTTCTTACTTATATAAATTAATATAATACAACAGTATGTTATCAAGCCAGGTATCACAGGATCATAGGAGGTTACTAGGCTAATGGCACTGGGGTCCTTACAAGCCTAGCCAAGGGTTTATCCCCAAAATAGGAAACCCCACTCAACAGCTGTCACCCCTGTCAGTGAGGGACACAGGTGGAACCTATGGGACAAATTTGTGATTTCCCATCTATTCATCAAGATTGTTCTTGAAGAGGGTCAGCAACGTACTCTGTTTGATGTGTATGGAGAGTCTATTCCAGAGATGGAGCTGCCTGTGAGACAAAGCTGTCCCTCCAACAGGTATTGTTAATGCTGCATATTTAATATAGGCTTTTCGATTTTGTAATGCGGGAGGTATTAGATTTAAAGATATGGAGCATCTCTGGTAGGGTGGGGTTTGAGATTGCCTTGTAGGCAAGATACAGATCACCTCTGAGCAATCTGTGTAATACCTAGTAGAGTGATAATGATTTGAGCCTGTCCATATAGGACAGGTGTTGGAGGCCATAGATTCTCTTTGTGAGGTATTCGGTGGCGTTTCCAGCTGGTACAAGTGTTTGGAGAGGTACATACCAAATGGGGCATTGTACTCAATTATTTGTCTAATGAGGGAGGAGTACAGAAAGGTAATAACCTCACTTTTTCTGGATGCAATCCCTTTACTTATGAGATGAACCAAGTAAAAGACTTTTCTGACCATTGCCCCTACAGGATGGTCAAATGTGGGATTGTTGTTAACATGTATACCCAGGTGTCTCATTACAGGTTGTGCACTTAAGGGGTTGCTGTTATTGTGTTAATCAGTAGGGGCCGTGTTTTTGCCAAATGGTATGATAATACATTTTTTGTATTTAACTTAAGGCCATGACTTTGGCACCAGTCATGTGTTGCTGTGAGATCTTCTTCTAGTATGTTAACATCATTTGGGGAGTCAATGACAGCACCCAACTTACAGTTGTCCACAAACATGGTCAGCCACAGGCCTTTTGTCTTTGCCTGGACCTCTGAGAAGTAGATGCCAAACAGTAGGTGTCCCAAGACAGATCCCTGGGGAACACCACTAGTTACAGGTCTGCTGTCGGAGGTGGAGGCACCTATTTTGACCTTGTGGGCCCTATCGGTAAGCCAGTTGGTCACCCCCCTGATGAGACAGGGATTTACACCAAGTTGTGTTAGCTTTTCAATGATGCCAGAGTGGGGGATTGTGTCAAAGGCTTTGGCCAATTCAAGGTAAGATGTGTGTACTGACTTTCCCTCATTCAGAACCTTGGTGACATTCTCAAAAAAATCATCCAGGTTCAACAGGCAAGATCTGACCTTGTCAGATCCTAACTGTGTGGGGTCAAGTGCTTGAAGGTTGCCTATGTCCTTGTTTATGAGGTCTATAATAATACACTCCATGGCTTTACAGATAACAGTTGTCAAACTAATGGGATATTTCCAGGGTCAGTAGTGGCATCACCTTTGTGCAAGGGAATGACAATGGCAGTTCTCCAATCTGCTGGAATCATGCCTGTACTTATTTATTTATTTATTTATTTATTGACATTTGTTGATCGGGAAAATCCACTGGATCAAAAACCCATTTTCAGTGGAGGCCCGGGGAGAAAAGCTCCACATGTATTACAAGTAAAATGAATCTAACATAAATGAGTCAAACATAAGCAAGGTCAAAATATTGCATGTATAAAAGGAGAACATATATAAAATATTTTGGATCAGAGTTCTCATTCAGTAAGTACAGGTTTATAAGTTATATATGTAGATAGTATAGATATGAATCAGTGCCATCTGTAGTGAGAGTTAACAGAAAAAAATGTTGCATTGTTAGGTAACAAAAAGAACAAAAATAACAAAAAGAAAAAATTGGAGTTATAGAACTGGTTGTTATTCATTGCATAATACAAGAGTTTGTTGATGGACTGTTTAAGGTGGTCAGTTTGTTTGGCAGGGCCAGGAGGGGTTGTTCAGGTAGTAGGATTTTAGTGCTGACAAAGTTTTTTATGCAGTCAGAGTTATTTGGGGGTTAAGTTATTCCAAATCGTGGCATTGCTATGGGAGTACAGACTTTGTCCAACTCTTTTGCTTGGGTTTGTTATGGCTAGTAGCTGTTTGCTTGAGGATCTTAGTGTTCATGTAGGAGTATATGTTTATAGGATGGAGCTTAGTGCTGGGAAGTTATTGGGTCTAAAGATTAATTTATGGGCTATGGTTACTTGGGTATAGAAGAGATGGTGGGGGAATTCTAGCCAATTTATTTCTGCAATAGCTTGGCAATGATGTGAATGGTAAGGTTTTCCAGAGGTATATTTGGCTATTTTATAAAAGCAGGATTGTAGTTTATTAGTAAGGATTGAGTTAAGGTTTGTAAAAATGGCACTACCAAACAGAAGGGAGGGGATTAGTAAGGCACTGGCAAGTTTTGTTTTGATGTGGCTGTCCAAGTAAAATTTGTGGCGGTAAAGTTTGCCTAGTTTGAAGTCTGTTTTCTTTATTGCATTCAGTTTATGAGGCTCAAAAGTGAGTTTATCATCTATTGTTATGCCTAGCAATTTAGCTGTTTTCACTATTTCAATTTCTGTACCATCCTTCGAACAGATTTTGAAGTCTATATCTGGTGATTTTGTGGAGAAAAGTAAGTTTATTTTCTTTGGGTCTAACAGGAGTTGAGCATTATTTAGCCAGGATTCGACTGAAGTAAAAGCTTTTTGAGTAACTGTAAGGAAGTCTGAGAAATTGTTGAAGGTGGATATTAGCATAGAATTGTCTGTGTACTAGATAATACTTTGCATTTGGGGGGGCTTTGTGGAAATCATTGAAGAAGGAATTAAAGAGTAGTGGCCCTAAAATGGATCCTTGTGGGACTCTTATGTTGTTTGCTTGGTAATCAGATTGGACATTATTCCATCTTACTGACTGCTCCCTTTTGTTTAGGTAGAAGGTAAACCAGTTAAGAGTTGTAAGGAGTATCCTAATTTTGATAGCTGGAGTAATATGAAACAGTATCGATTACTGAAGTAGGGTGACCAGGATCTATGGCCTTCGTAACAGTATCAGAGAATAAGAGTAGGGCAGTGATAGTGCTGTGCCCTGGATGGAAGCCATGTTGGATGGGAGAGAGAAGAGCATTATCAGAGAAGTATTTAGGTAGTTGTGTGTAAACTAATTTTTCTAAGATTTTTGATGGTGGAGAAAGTATTGAGATAGGTCGACAGAGAGATCATGAGAGTTTTCACCTTTGTGTAATGGAGTAATAATAGATTTTTTTCCATAATTAAGGGACATAAGATTCTGAGATAGAGTGATTTATAAGCATGCTAATGGGGTGTGCAATTGCACTTGCTGCTAGTTGTAGATATTCTGGGAAAGATTATTTTTATTTTTATTTTTATTTTATTTTACATTTGTTGACCGGGCTAGTCCAGCTGGATTAATGTCCATTTTCAGTGGAGGCCCGGGGAGAAAAGCTCCAGAGGTAAAAACAATTTTAAAAATACAATTAATTCATAGTACAAAAGTGTTATGCAATGGGAAAAATAAAATGTAGTCACATTTATTATAGATCTTAGTGAACTAAAAAAGCTAACTTAGAATGTGAGGCCTGAGGAGAAAAGCTCTAGAGGTAGAAAAACAATTATACAAATACAAATAATGAATAGTACAAATGAGTTGTACAATGGATAAAAAATAATATGTAAACACCTATATGATAGATCTTAACTTACCTAAAAAAGCTAATATTAGAAGGAGATTTAGAGAAAGGATAACTACTAACAATACAGGAAGGAAGGTAGGAATTATTAGAGTGAATCAAGTAATATTTACAAAGAAAAGGGATATTTTGTCAAGTGAAGAGTTGAGGTAGATGGGGGGGTCCAAGTGGCTAAGGAAGGTTTATGATAGAGTAAGGTGCAAGCAAGTTAATCTGGGTTGGTACAAGAGCAAAGCCAGAAATTATTAAGATGTCTTAATAGTTGTTTCTTGAAGAGTGGAAGAGTGGGCAAAGAAGAGATGTCAGATGGAAGATTATTCCATATTTTACCTACTGAGTTAGAAAAAGGGAGTTGCCTGCAGAATTAATAGTTCTAGTAATATTAACAAGTAGTTTATCAGAGGAACGTAGTTGTTTCAGGTTAATATAGGGAGTCAAGAGGTTGCTAAGAGCTGGTGTTTTAGAAGGTTGGTATAGAATTTTGTGTGCTATTAAAAGTTGTTGAAAAATGAGCTTGTTAGGGAGTTCCAGCCAGTGTAGTTGTTTTAGGTTTAGACAGTGGTGGGTTCTGAATTGGGATGAGGTGGCAAATCTGGCAATATTGTGATAGGATGTAGTAAGTTTCTTAAGGTTACTTTTAGATAGATTAGTGTAAATAGGGGAAGCATACAGAAGGGTAGAGATAAGATGTGTTTGGGCTAGGGTTGTCCTAGCTTCCGGTGTTAGGAAGGGCTTTATCCTGTACAGGGACCCTATTTTTTTATTAACTGCTTTTATTGTACTGTTGATTTGACAATCATAGTTAAGATTATTATCGATAATAACACCGAGAAGTTTAGTTGTAGAATCAGGAGAAATAATGGTGTTATCAGTTGCTGTGATAGAGAAGTTTGACAGAGTCGATTTACGTGTAGGTGAAAAGAGTAATAATTTAGTTTTCTTTGGGTTAAGGAGTAGACAGCGATTGGAGAACCACTGTTCAACAGTTGAGAAGGCTGATTGAGTTTGAATCTGGAGTTCGGTTTGAGAAGAAGCAGTGCAAATAATGGTGGAGTCATCTGCATATTGTATGCAGGTAGTATTAGGGATAGAAGATTGGAGGTCGTTAATAAAGATGGAAAATAGAAGTGGGCCTAGGATAGATCCTTGAGGGACTCCTAAAGAAACAGGGAGGAGAGCAGATAATGAGTTTTTCCAGAGTACAGCTTGCTGACGGTTTTCTAGATAGGAAGAAAACCAGGTTATGGAAGAGGGATCCAGGGCCAGAGATTTTAGTGTGTGCAGAAGAAGTGTATGATTCACCATATCAAAGGCTTTTGATAGGTCTAAGAAAAGGGAAGATGTAAGTTTGTTATTGTTGCGGTTGAAGTTTATGGTATTTGTAAAGGAGAGTAAAGCTGTGGTGGTACTGTGAGCAGGTCTGAAACCATGTTGAGTGTCAGCTAAGAGGCTATTATAGAGGAGATGATTGAGTAGTTGTTTATGTATACATTTTTCCATGATTTTAGCTAAGGGGGATAGAAGTGCTATGGGACGATAGTTGGAGAAATCATAAGATTTGCCTCCTTTATGTAGGGGTATAATATGTGATATCTTCCAGACTGTTGGAAAAATACCTTCTTTTATTGATCTGTTTATTAGGATAGAGACAGGGTAAGCAATGGCTTTTGCTGCTAGTTGAAGGAATTCAGCTGGAAGCTTGTCTGCGGAAGGGGTGGTAGGTTTTAGTTTATGGAGAAGAGTTTGCATATAGGAGGTAGATATAGGTTGTAGGTGTAGGGGAGGGATAGTGTTTATTAATGTGTTTGGACGCAGTTGAGAAGTATCTGGAGATAGTTGGTTGGCTAGAGTTTGTATAGAATTGGTGAAGAAGGAATTAAAGGTATTGGCTGTTAGTGTGGGATTATCAGGGTCAGAATCTTGAGGGTTGGGTGTAATTATTTTGCCTGGGGTCAGCAGATTATTAATACATGACCAGAATGTTTTAGGTTCATCTTTGGAAGTTTTTTGAAGTTGAATGTAGTAGTTCTTTTTATCTAATAGAATGGCTTTTTTAGTACTGTTTCTAAGTTCTCTAAAGTTTTGGTGGTCAGTTGGACTTTTGGTGGTACGCCATTTATGCCAAGATTTGTTTCTTAGGGCTATTTTAAGCTTAGTATTAGTGGTTAGCCAGGGAGCAGTTTTAGTTTTGGTTCTAATGGTGCGACTTGGGGCGTGCTGTTAAGTATAGCTAAGAATGTAGAATTGAAGTGTTCAACTGCTTTGTTGAGTGGGAGATATTTTAGTGGGGTCCATTTACATTGTGAAAGTTCAGCCTGAAACTGCTCAGGGTTAAGTTTCTTTTGAGTGAAGAGTTTGGAAAGTGGTGGGTAAGGTTAGGTTGGTTTTGCATCTGATGATATAGGTTAGTGCATGGTCACTAAGGTCATCTGGAAGGATATGTGTTTGGTAGTTTTGCAAGGGGTATTTGTGAGAATCCAGTCGAGGGTGGTACCCTTATTGTTTGCTTTATTAGTTCTAGTGGGGCTATTGATAAGTTGTTTGAAGCCATAGAGGTTGATGTGGGAAGTAGGGTTAGCGTTGTTACAAGAATTCCAGTCTATGTTGAAGTCCCCAAGGACTAGTGTTTCTTGTGGGAGTTTGAAGGAAAGCTGGTAGAGTATGTCTTCAAGGGTTCTGATGTTATTGCCAGGGGGGAGATATGCACAAATAATGTTTATTGCTTTAGTGTTATTGATTTGTATTTTGGTGCTAATTACTTCAGCATTTGTGTTTTGGGTAAGAGTAAGATCAAGAGGATTAAGTTTAAGTTTTGCTTTGAATAAAATGGCTACCCCACCTCCTTTCTTGGTAGTGCGATCAAGTCTAATAATATTATAACCAGGTGGAGTAATTTCGGTGTCTCTAATGGAAGGTTTTAACCAAGTTTCTGATAGGCATAAAATGTCGAACTGTTGTGTTTCGAGGAGGGCATGGAGTTGACTTATTTTATTACAGATACTACGATATTAAGATGAGCAATGGAAAGGGAATTGGAAGGTTTTGAGTTTAAGAGAGATAAAGGTTTAGTTTGGTTTTGTTCTGTGTTGGTTGTAATATGATATGGGCCAGGATTGGGGTGAATATCACCATCTTGTAATAAGTGGAGAAGAGTAAGATATATCTGTGGTTTAAGTTTATAGTAAGAGAGAAATGTCTTTTGGTTAGAGTTTTTAAAAACTTGTAGTGTGCTATTCTGTGATATTTGGCTAGAAGGTATATGGATTGAGAGGGTGAGAGTTTGTAGGATGCAGATAAAGGTATTTCATTTGTAGAGGTACTTTTAGAGGGCAGTGAAGGAGGAATATTCTTAGAGAATTCGTAAGACGTTATGATGTAAGTAGTTGTAAGAGATGATAGTAATAGTATAGAGATAAGTAGTCTCAGTAAAGTATGGATGGATAATATGGGCATTGTGAGTTACGTGGAGGTTTGTAGAAATGAAGGATATTGTGTGATGGAGTAGAGTTAGGTGATAGTAATTAGAGTTTGGGGCAGGAGGTAGTGATATATTGAGATAGGTATAGTGTTTCAGAAAGGGGAGGGTGTATAAGTGTGATAGTGATAACTGTGATTGGAGAGAAGGTATCTAGGGTGTGTCCCTATTGGAGATAAATGTAGGACCCTGGGGGTGGGTGGGAATTGGGGTAGGGAGGGAGCGGAGTGAGCCGAGGGCTTAACGGAGCGGAAGAGCCAAAGGAGAAGAGGTCCAGGAGAAAACTATCAGTGAAGTACTCAGAATGAAGGTAAGTACAGCAAAGGGATATAAGTATCGTAAGGCAAGGGGATGCAGGTATATTTATTGTCAAGAGGTAAGATAGGGTAAGATAAAGAGAATTTGTTAGGTGTAAGCAGTTTACAGAGGAAAAGGAAGAGAAAGCCCTAATAGATGGGGGCCACCTAGTAGCCACAGCAGGTACTTCTATCAATGCTGTTTACAGGGCCTGGGGTTCAAGCGTGGGGCAAGCTGCTAGGGATATTACAGGGATTATGTGATCAGTTGGTTGAGGAGGGAGGGGGTTTGGTTGCAGGCTACTGGCTAGGCTGCCTTTGGGTTTTACAATATCACTGGGAAAGAAGTATACAAGTAGGTATTTAAATTCAGCAGGAGCTCTAGGACATACTTCCTTATGTCTTTTCCAGGTGAAGGCTCCTCTTAGTGGGATAGCTTTATTCTTTAATTTGGGAGAGATGACCGGAGTTTTGTATAAGATGCAGGATCCAAGACCAGCAGGTGGTCAGGGGGTTATATGGCTGGCAAAAGGAGATAGAAAGGAGATAGTTTAGATATAGAGCAAACACAAGTTTGAGAAAGCACTACAATAAATTACACATAACATCTTCATGTATAATATGCAAAGTCCAGCAACAGTTCTCTTAGACGTTAGTGCAGGCAAAGACAAATCTTATATACTGTAAAATGGCAGGAACTAATAACAGATAAAACATATGTTTGAGCAAACTAGAGAGTATCATGAAAACACAAATATCACATCTAGAGCAAGGCCATAGTAACAAAATTACACTATATTGCTAGCTATCCAGTCAAGAATGCAGTAGAGGTCGATTAAACTACTTATATTATCACATAAGACTATAATAAGCTGGGTTAAATAAAGCCTCAACATAAGCTAAAGGACGTGCATGTAAGGTTCAAGTAAGTTAAGGGGGTTACACATAAAACCATCTGTAAATACTAGCTGAAATCACCAAGGATATAAAGACCACTAGGTTAGTTATGCTTCAGAGAACATATACTATTCACTAAGCAGCAAAACAGCAAGGGTGGTAGGGAAAATAAGAAAAGAGCCCAAGGGGGAGAGCATAATAATATACAAAGAGGTTAAAAATAACCTATGCGAGTGTTGAGTCGCTAAAACTAGCGAGCTGTCACACTTCGCATTGTAAATTCAAAATGTTAAAAATAAACCCTTTTAACCTTTTAAAATGACCTAAGCGAATGTTGAGTCGCTAAAAACTAGGATATACTCCCACCTCGCTTTGAAAATTTAAGATGTTAAATCTAAACCCTTTCAACCTTTTTAAACTAACCTAAGCAAGTGTTGCAACGCTTAAAACTAGCGTGTTCAAACACCATTCATAGAATTCAGTTCAAAGGGCTAAATGCATGGTTCGAAGTAAGTGTATCTCGCCTCAGGGAGTAAGCACTACGCTTACTTGCGAAGCTCTGCTATAGCGTGTGGAACGCCACTGTAAAAATTAGGCACGCTACTAGTACCTGGTATTCTAAAGGAAAATCAAGATGCTACGGCCTTAAGGCATTGAGAGAAAGAAAAACGCTGTTAGCACAGCTTATTTAAGGGGGTAATAATGCAAAAAAGAGATATTCTAAACGTAATCGCTTACCGTAATGGTGCAAAGAGGATGGCTGTTAGGGAGCACGCTATAAACTCTGGTTAAAGCATTTAATACTTAGTCTAGAAAGACATATCTAAAAGGCCGAAGAAAGTAAGCATGGTCTGAGTTTGTTTAGGAGCTTGAATATCTGGGAGGTGGCTACAGGCTGAATAGTGAAAGAATAAGCTGAGGAAGTACTTGCTGCTTTGTCTACAGGAGGAATTCTGTTATAATCAAGTAAGTAATTAGTGGTATATAGGGTGTTTGAGTCATTTGGAGAGTCTTTGTGTAGTTTTTGGATGGTGGAAATAAAATGGGCATTGAAGTCATGGGAACTTTCCTGTGGAGTCTTATCAGATGCAGGGGATGGATTTTGTGTCATGCTGGAATTTAGTAGGGTGGAGCCAGACCTCCGGAAATTTTTTGGATTGTTGTATGAGGTAGATAGCTTAGAAGAGAAGCAGTTCTTTTTGTCTTGTATCACCAACTTTTTAGCTTTATTACAGAGTTGTTTGTAGTTAATTTCATTCTGTTTGGTTTTATTTTTCTGCCATAGCTTCCATGCTTTGTCTCTAAGGGACAGATTTTGCTTAGTCTGCTTTGTTAACCAAGGGGCATGGTTGATTTTTGTATGCTTGGTACGTACTGGAACTAGGCTGTTGAGAGTATCCAGAAAGAGTTTATTGAAATAGTTAACAGCCTCATCTAAGGGGAGTGTTTGTAGTGGGTGCCAGTTTTGAGCTTTTAAAATGTTTATGAATTTATTTTGGTCAAAGTGGGAAAGATTCCTGGATGTTCTATAGGAGTGTGTTTTAATAATTTGTGGGTGAGTCTTGAAGACATATGCTGGGAGGTGGTCATTTAAGGTGTTAGGTAGGGTGCCAGAGTTTGGGTAATTGTGAGGATGGGATGCTAATATTCAATCTAGGGTTGACTCAGATACTGTAGATAGATCATGGGTAGGAGTAGTGATAAGTCGTATGAAGCTATGCAGGTTTATACTATTGGCTGGAGAGGGGGAAATTAGGTTTAGCCAATTAATGTTGGTGTCACCGAGGATTATGCTTTCATTTATGACATTCTGGTGTGTCTAGGATAGAAAACCCTCTAATATGGAGATATTTTGGCCTAGGGGAATGTAGACTACTGCAATACATAGACTTTTGTTAGTATTGATGTGACTTGATGCTAGTAAAAGTTCTATGTTTCCAAATGTAGAGATTGCTTTGGGGTAGGTTGTAATATGTAGGCAGTTTTGATAAATTAGTGCTATACCGCCACCCTTTTTATGGAGTACTGCGGTGGTGGTGCTGCGGTAGTTTTGTCGCCTCACAGTTAGACGTTGCCCATTCGATTCTCAGTTAGAGCGTCTTCTGTGTGGCGACATGCGTGAACGGGCGTTCCTTCGTTAAAGGTTGTGTGTTAGGCCCGGCAAGCCAGCACATAAAACTCTACTGCCAATCATTAGCAGACCAGAGTTCTGCTGTGGCGACTCCTAACTGAGAAAAGCCGAAAGACACAAAAAAATTGGAGTAAATAATGTTATATCCTACTGGGAAAATCTCAGTGTCAGCAATATGCGGTTTTAGCCATGTTTCAGTTACTGCACAATGCTTGGGCTGTGGATAGCTAGCCATGCATGAAATTCAGTAATTGTATTGCAAATGGTATGTGTGTTTATTGTTATTAGATGTAGCTGCTGATTTTTTGGATTAATGGTGGGTTTTGGAGGGCAGTTCGGACCTGAATTTGGATGGATATCTCCGCATTGTGTTAATGAGTGGAGAAGGTGAATTATCGTGTATGTTTGGTGGGTTTGTCATAGAGGTTTATGGAGGTGCACAAGATATATCTTACGTTTGGGGATGGGAGGAAGTAGTTTTATTTTGGCAAAAGTAATAATAGAGAATACAAGTAAATAGGGTGAAATGTTAGAGTAACTGTCTTAGTTAAGAGGTAGTGGAAGAGTTTGGGTGCTAGATGTAGGAGGCATAGAGCATACAGTGGTTTGTGTGGAGGTAGCATAAATTAGTAGGACTAGAAGTGCAGTATGTGTTATAACTAAATAATGAATGTTGTGTGATGGAGTGTGTTTGTGGGGATAACATTTTGAAAGAGACAGGTGTATAGGATTTGCTAGGCTGGGATGTGTTTTAACATAGAGGAAGGTTATTAGTTGATTAATTAATGAGAGAAGCTGAGGAGAGAATAAATCTAATGAGACAGGGGGTGTGTGAGAATGGGGGTAGGGTAGGGGAGTGGAGTGAGCCCAGAGGGCAAATGAAGAGGGATGCACCAGACTTCTGCAGCTAAAACACACCACAAAAGTTCACCAAAAAAAATCTGTCTTCAATGTAGGCTGTGGTTGAATAGGGTGCTCAATGATGAGGCTAGTTATTGCTGGAGATGGTGCAGAATACAGCCTGGGATACTATCAGGTCCCATGGTAGCTGTGTTCTTTGCCTTAGGTAGGGCCTTTAACACTTGATCTACGTAGATGTAAGGTACAGGACAAGTATTGGGGATGTCGAATGGGCCTTTAGAGGGGGACAGGGAAGTGAAGTTTGCACTGAACCTATCTGCTAGCAGATTGGCTAAGTCAACAGGATCATTGTAAGTTGTACCATTAAGAACTAATTTGTAACAAACCTGGGCTTTGCCATGGAGGTTCCTGACATAACTGAAGAAAGCTTTGTGTTTACCCTTTGTTTTGGGGGCTAGTTTTGATTTATAATTGGCTTTGGAGGTTTTCACTAGTGATCTAGTTTGCTTGTTGAGTCTAAGGAGGGAGTTTTTCCAATTGGGAATTTGTGTTTTTTTTACCCTTGGACAACAATTTCTTTACTTTGTTGTTAAGCCTGTTGATAGAGGATGTCCACCAGATAGGTTTGTGTTTCCTTGAGGAGCAGGTTTTAATTCTGTTGGGTATGGCTGAGTCCATGCAGTTGTACAGATGCTTGTATACTGCACTGGTGTACCGCTCAGCATAGTTGTCTGCATCATCTGGGGGGTGGTTTGAAGCTACTGATACCCTCCCTTAGAAGGTTGTAGTCACCTTTTGAGAAGGTTTTTAGCCTGGTTACAACTGGGGGGGTTGTATGGGATAGAAACTTCGAATGAGACACACAGTTGGTCTGATTTCACCAGGGAAGAACTTAATATGGGGTGGCACAGTGGTCACCCATGTTGGTGAGAACTAAATCCAGAATGTTATCTACCCTTGTGGAGGATGAGACAAGCTGGTCTAGTGCATTAGAATTGATGAAGTCAAGGAAATATTGAGTGAGTGGATTAGAACAGGAATAGTTCCCCCAGTCTATGGTGGGGTAGTTGAAGTCACCAAGGATCAGGGTGTTAGGGGGTACCCTGATGGAGTCAAGTAATTCCAGGTAGGAAGAGTGGGTGTCCTAAGTCATGGATGGTGGTCTATAGTTAGTCATAACTTGGATAGGTGTCTTGCAAATTGTCAGTTTCACCTAGAATATTTCTAGTGCATCATGCTGGCAAACCAGTCTGAAGGTGTGCTTGTCTTTAATGAAGACAGAAACTCCACCACCCTTATTCTTCCCAACCTCATTTTGGGTCAGAATGTTGCGAAATGAGGTTTAGCTTGATAAGGCAGGGGTGCTCTCAGCAGCCTTGAACCAAGTTTCTGTGATTTTAACAGATGTCGGCATCTTCCAGTGCAAGAACCTTCAGTGAGTGCATTTTGAGGTTAAGGCCCCTAGTGTTAAGCAGCATGACCTTCAATTTGTGTTTTCACAGCTCTCTTATGTTGGAAGATTTGTGTTTGGAACATTGCCTAAAATAGGCACAATGGGAGAGTCAGGAGAGCCTTAACCAGAATCAGGAATTCCAGGGTTGACAAGTGAAGGCCTTCTCTGCCAAAGCATCGAGGCCTGTCAACCATGTCATCCCAGGCAGACATATACTGGATCCTCTTGTAATGACACCAGAAACTAAGCCGATTGTTGAAGTCAATTATTTTTTGTTGGTATTATGGTATCATTCTTGGTGAAGGTAGGATGCTGCTTAGGGCTAGGATCATACCTGCCTGGAACACACATTCTGAGAGCTCAGTCATGTCTCTCTTCATATAGTCCAGGGAAGTACATCTCAAGTCATTCACACCAACATGGACAGTGACAAAGTCATACTTGTACCCATTGTGGGGAGACTTAAGTGTGTGCATGATGTGGCGGATTCTGGCACCTGACAGACAACTGACCACGATCTTCTCCTTGTCGAGCCTGGTGAGAGAGACATTGGTGTGTCTCACAATTGAGTCTCCAATGACTAGTATGTTTGGTTTATTATTATGCCTTATGGGCTGTGTGAGTTTATTGTTAAGCCTTATGGTCTGTGTTTTTCAGACACTGATGTATCGTCTGCTGTCTTTGATGTGTTTGGTGTGTGTGGAATGTCTGTGTGTGCTTTGGAGGTCTCTACTGTTTAGGTAAGTTTTTATTGAGGAGCTCTGCATAGGTGGGTGTGTATTGTACTTGGCTGTGTGATGTGGGTGGTGTGGTGTTTGTGCTGGCAATCTCCTGTTTGTCAGGGGTACTGAATGTGGCACAAGAGAGCATAGATTCCAGGTTACTGATATAGATGCATTTCTCGCAAGTAAAAGAATTATGAGCTAGGAGAAGAGGGCTGTCAGTAAACATGAGTCAGTTGCTACACTGTCTCAGTATGTCCATGTTGACTAGGCTGGCAGAAAAAACTGATGGAAATTGTCCAGACATAGTTTTCTGAAACATGGATGGACTTATGGAGAGAGGGTTTTGATAAGGGTTTGTCCACAAGAGTGTAGACCACAAAAACCTTCTTAAAGGTAAAATAACTGGCCTGAAGCCCAACTGCTAAAACAAAAACTAGGAGGCTTAGAATAACAGACAAATTTAATCTTGCTACTAACAAGCAGAAATAAATGAAGCAGAATAAAAGCCCTTGAACACTTAAGAGCAAGCAGCAAAGCAAAATAAGGTAATGAAGCAGGAAGAACACAATTACAGTAAAAGCAGCCAAATAAAGTGTAATTATTTTTAAGTGGAGAGGGAGGAAACAGAAGATAATGCAAGCTTAAGAAACTAAGGGGGTTGGCCTACCCAAATGTTCTCTCTGTACACTGTACAAGGAGCTGTTGATGTGGGACTGGGAGGAGTGTCCAAAATCAAAGAAGCAAGGTAGTAGTCCATCCCAAATGACCACACTGCACTCAGTAGACTGAGTACATGAGATAGGACTGAGAGGAGTGTATAGAATCAAATTTACATCAGCGGTGGGCAATTCCAAAGGCACCAGGTTTAAGAATGCAACAATGGTGGGGGGGGGGGGACAAAATGCAGACAGTTGTGTTATCTATCACTAAAACAGAAAAACAAAATGCAGACAGAGACCAGCAATATCAAGCAAATAAATAAATTCAGCACAGTTCTGTTAATCACTGAAACAGATCAAGTGCAAAACAGTGTACTTATATAAGCTTTGTGTATCCAGATGGCTATAGAATCAGTCGCAGCCAGGTTACAAGGAGCAGCTACGATAATGGCAGTCTCACAGAAATATGGAAGTATGGAAATAAAGTACACAAGGAAAGCTGATAGTGGAATGCAGACATCCAGGAAGTTAAAAAAAGAAGAAAGAGTGTGGGAATACATGGGACATGAAAAATGGAAGAAAGAATATTGGCTGGCTAACAAACAGACTAAGAGAGCAGTTGCATTAGCAAATAACAAGGCATCAAAGGAGCTCTACTAGTTTCTTTAAAATGACTCAGTAGCTGGCAGAAAGAAACACTTTCAGGTTGAAAGGCAAAGGCAGAATGATAAAGAAGGTAGTCATCAGATGCAATTCATAAGGGATGCCAGCAACACCCTGTGCATCATAGGACATCAAATGCAGATAGATGGAGTACCTCTAGAAACTAATGAAGAGACCGCCATAGAAGCCTTAGCACCCCATACACAATCTGTGATGAAAAAAGAAGAAGACCCCACCCTAGAAGACATTAAGAAGAGCACGAAGGAAAATGAAGATGAAGATAGAGAAAGCAGTAGGCTCAGATAACATCACAGCTGATATGATTAAGATATTGGGTGGGTTAAGGATTGATAAGAGATTATAGGCACAGAGAAAGAGATAGGTGAGTGTTAAATGAAAGAACTGCTATATTTTAGTTTATAGTTGAGTTTGCAACAGAAGCTGAGGTAAATAAAATAATACATGATAACTATAAGAATCAATCAGAAGGGCTTAGAAAAACCTGGAAATACGAATGCAAAGATAATATTAACAAAAAAAAAAAAAAAACAATGGGAAGATATCTGTATGGCTCCCAAGTATGCAAGAAAATCTAGAAAGTTTTTGCATGGAATTGTTTACATAGGTATTGTATACCTCAAGTAGACAAGTTGGCTTCAAAGAATTTTCCCTTAGGTACACAACAATTGCTGGAGGCCTAGTGAGAAAGAGAGGTAGTACCTGGTGTAGATCAGAGTGTGTATGTACCTTTAAGAGGCTTTCCAGTTTGCTAGCACGTGTGTATAAATACTGAGCATGTGCAAGCAAGACTGCCATTTTGTAGTGAGCTGCAGAGGTGTAAGCATGTATGTATGTGTAGTAGTCAGTCAGTTAGTTAGTTCATTTATATTGTATGTTGCTGCTATAAATCCTGATGTGTTAGTATGTAATAAAGTATATAAACAAACACTTGAGCCACTTCATCTTAACTAGACGAGTGACATGGTGTCAAAAGTGGGATCCAGAGTCAAGACCATGAGGCAGATGGTTAAGTTGGAGGAATATACAGGAGTGGATCATCCCTACTGCTCAAACTGATTTGAGCAATAAGGTTAAAACATGCAGACTTGATGATTTAAGGGATGAATTGATAAAAGACAAGCTTGGGCGTGGTATTAAAGATGATGCAGTGAGAAAGATTTTGCTTCAAGATAATGATTTAACTTTGAATAAGGCCATAGAGGTTTGTCAAAAATACTAGCTCACAGAGAAGCACACAAACATGCTTATAATTGAGAATAGCTTTGGAAGGAGCTGCAACAAAGCTAATGTTGATAGTATGCAGCATATGCTTAAAAGATACAGGCCAAAGGGTGGAGCTGCCACAGCTCCAACTTCAGTGAAACCCAGAATCTTTCTAGCAAATTCCAAGTTGTGCGTTGTAAAGTAGACATGCTCAGTGAAGCACAAGGGTGAGTCAGCAAACTCAAACCATGTGCACTCACCCTTTCTCATAGTCAATGGTCATAAATGTGGTGGAAATCATAAGTCTAAAAGAGAAAAGTGCTTAGCTTTTGGTCAGCAATTCCACAAGTATAAAATTTGGAATCATTTTCAAAGGTTTTGTAAATCAAAAGACGTCCATTCTTTTTTCAAAAGAGAACATTCCAAGAGACAAGCTAATCAATTAGAAAGCTGTAACCCTACTTTTTATGTTGATGGTGTATCTGTGCTCGGTGAAACAGTGAATGCAGTATATTTGTGGGTCAAGAATTATATATTTTGGACTGTCTGGATTAATGGGAGACCCATAGAGCTCAAAGTTGATACTGGTTTAAAGTGTAATGTTATGTCAGCAGATACATTTGCTAGAGTAAGAGCTGGTAAGAAGCTTGATTTGGCTAAGTGTGAGAAGCTTGTTGCTTATGGTGTTGAAGAAACTGAAACTGAAGGTTCAGTAGTGCTTTCATGTTACTCTGCTGGGAACAGCTACAACTTGCAATTTTACATAGTCAAAAGACACATACAGTCATTATTTGGCCTCAGAGACAGTTTGAAAATGGGACTGCTTTCATTCAATGAGAAAATCCACCGTGTAAGCTTGAAAGACAACTGTTCTAAATTCGCCCATACTATTTTTTTCCTACCTATGCTGATCTTTTCAAAGACAAACTAGGCAAACTCCCAGTTGTGTACTCCATGAAGTTAGACCCTGAAGTCAGCCCAGTCGTCAGACCAGCACGGAAATTTCCAGTAGCTATGCAGGGTAGAGTCGAAGCCAAGCTAGACAGAATGCGACAGCAAGGAGTGATTTGTTCAGTAGAAGAACCAACTGAATGGGTATACTCCATGGTAGTAGCTCATAAGAAAAGCTCAAATGATATTAGAATATGTATTGATCCATGAGACTTGAACAAAGTACTAAAACAACCTCATCACCTAATGCATACAGTCAAAGAAGCTGCTGCTCTTATGCCAAATGCCACTGTTTTTTCTGTTTTAGATGCAAAAAGTTCATTTTGGCAAATTTTGCTTGACCGTAAATCTTCATTGCTAACCACTTTCATTACTCCTTTTGGCACGTATAGATTTCTGAGAATGTCATTTGGATTAATTCTGCCAGTGAAGTCTTTCAATGTGCAATGGAACAATTTTTTTCAGGTTATCCATGTGCTATTATAGTTGATTTCTTGTAGGAGGCAGTGGTGAAGTTGAGCATGCTGGAAAGCTCTAGAATAAGTTTGTGAAGTGAATTTTAAGCTGAATCCACAGCAGTGCAAATCCAGGCTATAAGAAGTTACTTATGTTGGTCATTTGTTTACTAGTTCAGGCTTACAACCAGATCCTTCCAAGCAATCAGCAATTCTTGAGATGTCAGCACCAGACAGTCTACAACATTTTCTTAGCATGGTTAACTATCTTGGCAAGTTTATTCCAGATTTGAGCCAACTTTCAGCACCGCTAAGAGAGCTGACATGCAAAGTTGTAACCTGGTCTTGATTAGAACAACACCAAAGAGCATTTGATGTCCTGAAACACAAAATTGCCAGTCCACCTACTTTAAGATATTATGATGTTCACAAACCAGTAACTCTTTCTTGTGAAGCTTCTAAATTTGGTCTTGGTGCAGTCATTCTACAAGGGGGTAGACACTAACCTATGCTTTGAGAACTCTAACCCAAACCAAGATGCAGTATGATCAGATAGAGAAAGAACGTTTGGCAACTGTGTTTGCATGCTCAAAGTTTCATGATTATATTTATGGTCAACCTATTCAAACTGAGACCGGCCACCAACCTTGAGTCACTCTTTTGAGAAAGGCTATGCACACAACTCCTGCAAGATTGCAATGCATGATGTTGAAATTGCAAAAGTATAATTTCTATCTTGTTTACACAAAAGGCAAACTTCTTTAACTTGCTGATACTTTATCCAGATCACCCAGAAAAACCACTGAATAGCATGAAAATGAGCAACTTCATTTTGAAGGCATAGAAGTGAGAAATTTTTCTTTCACATGTCTTCATGAGCTTAGAGCTCATACAGCTTCAGATCCAATTCACCAGCAGCTCAACCACTTTATCAGTCAAGGATGGCCATAAAAGCAATCTTGTTTACCACTAGAAGTACAACAATATTTTCCATACAGAGAAGAGATTTTGTCTGATAATGGTATCATCATGAAAGGTCCAAAAGCGTATTAATATCTTGCATCATGGCCACCCAGGAACTGATTCTATCAAAAGAAGAGTAAGAGAACTAGTATTTTGGCTTTCTATGTCAAGAGACATTGAGAGAGTACTTTCATCTTGTTCTATTTGTAATAATACTAAACCACATAAACAGAAAGAACAACTCCAACTAAACCAGATTCCTGAACTGTCTTGGTTCACAGTAGCTACAGACATTTTCAAATGGAATGGTCAGCATTACTTGGTATTAGAAGACTCTTATTCAAATTTGTTTGAGATTGACCTACTTCCTAATCTCACAACCAGTACTGTCATTACTAAGTTGAAGAGACATTTTTCTGTCCATGGTAGTCCAATCAAAGTTATTTCTGACAATGGTGCACAGTTTACAAGTCAGCAGTTCAAGAGATTTGCTGAAGAGTGGGACTTTATTCATGTTATGAGTAGTCCTGAGTACCAACAGTCAAATGGTTGTGCAGAATGTGCAGTTCAAAGTGCAAAACAGTTGTTAGAGAAGTTATGAAACAATACCAATGTTTTTCTGAATCTCCTGAATCTCAGAAATATTCATCGCGATAATCATCTTGGTTCACCTGCCCAGAGACTTAGGTTGAGGCAAACTAAAACCACACAACCAATCAGTAGCAATTTGTTGGTTTCATGTGAACTCCTATTATGGTAAGTCCAGCAAACCACTTGGTCCATTATAAGAAGGGGAGATAGTGAAGATGCAGACAGCAAAAGGTTTTGATTAGACTAGAGTCATGAAAAGTTTATGGCCAGAGCTGAGATCATACATCATGGAATCACAAGGAATAGAATTTAGACAGAATGAGAAACATTTAGTACAAGTGTCCAAGCCAATATTGCAGCATCTTAACTGTGATAAAGACTCCAGTTCTCAGAGTGACTTATCTAATGTTCCAGTTCCAGAGGACATTCCAGCAAATATCCCTGTTCCTGAGAATATCCATGAAAGTCCTAAAGCAGATTGTTCAACAATGACTGTCCCTGTTATTAACCCAGTTCTAACTGCTACATTACAAGAACAGGTCATATTTCCAGATGTTGTTCCAGATACATGGCAACTTGGACATGAATGTTGTTTTGTTCATTATTGTCTGTATAATTTGCATGCCTATTCAAACGTCATTATCACTGTAAGACAGCTCAGTGAAGAGGGAGGATGTAGATCAGAGTGTGTATGTACCTTTAAGAAGCAAGCTTTCCAGTGAACTAGCACGTGTGTAAAAATACTGAGCACATGTAAGCAAGACTGACATTTTGCAATGAGCTGCATAGGTATAAGCATGTATGCATGTGTAGTAGTCAGTCAGTTAGTTTGTTTAGCTTTTATGTTG
Organism: Protopterus annectens; assembly: GCF_019279795.1. NCBI lineage: Eukaryota > Metazoa > Chordata > Ceratodontiformes > Protopteridae > Protopterus > Protopterus annectens. Next base: position 849,122,835 of record NC_056737.1, on the reverse strand, counting down.
CTGCTATCAATCCTGATGTGTTTGTATGCAATAAAGTGTATAAATGAACACCTGAGCCTCTTCTTCTTAACTAGCTACATAAGAGGAGCGAAACCTGGAATGTGTTTTATTGAATGTGACAAGTTAAAAGATTTTAGAAATTCTCTATAGGGTTATGTTATCAGAAATGTCAGGGGAGCAATTTATTTTAACTAAGGAAATTATAATTTTGAGCTGGGATATAGAAACTTAATTGCCTCTGCAAAGCAAGGCCCTACTAAGTGTAATGCTGTTGGCTGACAAAAAATAATTACTGGAAAATGGAAATCAAATGAAAACCAAAACCAACTAATATATTTATTGAATGCTGTAGAGGAGATAAAAAAACTGGAGGTGAGATTGAGACAGTCCTGTGGTGGTTCAAAGTCCCAGGAACATTAGTAGAATTAGTACAGATTATGTATAAAGACCCAATCACACAAGTATGAAAAGTTTTCAGAGTCACAGAGAGGTCTGCAGTGGGAGTGGGAGTTCATAAGTGCTCAATTCTGAGCTCGATGCTCATACTAGTGGTGGACTACACGAGCAAACAGATTGGAGGAGACAGCTCAACAAAGCAATGTGGCATTACAAGCAGAGTCTGAAATTCAGCAAATGATAGAGACAGGAATGAAATCTGGAGGCACACAGGATGAATCTGAGTACAGACAAGACAGTTGTCATGGTAGCAAATGACAAAAAACGGTAGTTCTGTATGGTATAGAAACTAGGGTAGTGAAGGGAAAACAATTGAGGAAGTTAGAGGTAATAGAAAAGATCTATGATTATGAATTAGATTTGTGATGTAGGTCATGAGGTGGGATTCTTGTTGAATGTTTGAAACCCAGTAGTGAAAGTCCAAAAACAGTGAGTCAAATATATATTAAGTCCAAAACTGCTATATCTAGAGTGAATTCCCTTTCTACATGGTCATGGAATTTGCATATATGAGTGTGTGTGTGTGTGTGTGTGTGTGTGTGTGTGTGTGTGGGCTCATCTGTCTATATGTAAGTGTGTGTAGTAGGGGTGTGGGGGGTACATATCCCCATATCACGGGTACACAGTCTTGCCCTCTGCAAAAAGCAATTTTAATATGTAACAGTGAGTTTTTGACTTTGTTGTTACAACTATGCTATTGTTCTTAATTTTGAGGAGTTTTGGGACTTATTTTGAATAACCACAAGAATGCAGCAGTGGGCTTGTCATGTAAGGCAAATGTCCGAGATGCACTTGGAGAAGATCCCCTTCATCACAGTGGGAGGATGTTATTGGGTAACCTACAAAATGCTCAGTCTAAAATATTGTCTCAATGTAGGTTATCTAGAAAAAGGAAAACCTGACACTAGGAATCTAGGGTCACTTGAGTCAAAACTCTTCATGCACTGGAATGTTCAAATAGACACTTTCAGTTTGGGTTCCACAAAATACAGAACTTGCTGCCAGTTACTCTCAGACCTGCACGTATTTATAGCCTGTTGAAAATTGTCATTAAATCTATCCCTCCTTCCACAATCCATACTCAGAGTCCCAAATAAATGTCTAACAATTTCTCACTCATTGACCCAATATCTGTGGGCTGCAAGTCTTGCAGTCCAAGTAAAATATGTGACTGAGCAATGATGAGAAAAGAAAAGGAAAACATTACTGAAAATGTAAGCTTTCCATGTTTCTTTTTGCAGAGGTATGATTCAATTGGTTAGTCACACCAGAAACTTAACAGGTTTGAGGATCTGTTTTTAATATGCTGACTTTCAGAAACATGAGCAGTAATCAGATACCATGGATCTCATTTTACTCTGTTCAACGCCCAAAATTAATGATTTCATCCTAGAGTAGAAGTATGGGTAAAATATTATTTATAAAGGACACAGAGGTTAATAAGTGTAGCTCAAACAGAAGGAAGAATGCTTGTAAGATGGGATCAAACAGAAAGATGAATGCTTATAAGATGGGATCCTAAGTGTGTTATTTCAAGGACCAGCCTTTTCTACAGAATTATATGTGATCCTACAAAAGCCATGAAAAGGAAAGTATGCACTTCTATTGATTACACAGTTGCTTTGCAGTAAGGCTGATATACAAAGGGCTAGAATGGCTGAAATAAGACTTGGCATAATTGCATAAACACTTATAAAATGTAGCAACTTAAATTTAATGCATAAGTAATACAAAAATAATGTGCCTGCAGTAAAAAAAAAAAGAGAAAAAAACAGTGCCACACTGAAGATAAATTAAGAAGAATGGAAATGTAGAGTGAAACAGAGAAGCAAGAATAAGAATGGAAGTGCAGATGCAACAATAGGAATCAATTATTTAGACCTAATGACATAAAAGTAAATATGCATTTTGAGAAGGCAGTTTGGAGGGTTGATGACACTGCAAGGATTATGGTAAGGTTCACCAGGAGAAAAAAAGTTATTATCCTTATTTCAAGACATTCATGGGATTCAGAAAGAATCCTCAGCCATACCACCCAGCCTGCAGACATAGAAACAAATTTAAAGGAATATTTTGAAAGTAATAGCATTAATCAACCCTATAGGAATTCAAAAATGAAAAAAATGTGAGTTATGCAGAACTTGTCGGTTTATTAATGATGGTACCTATGTTATGATACAAAATTTTAATAGATCTATTAGATGTCCTGGACATGTTAATTGTAATACAAAGATGGTGGTATATTTAGCGACCTGTGTATCATGTCCAGCATTTTATATAGGCAAAACCATCAGGAAGTTAAGAGAGCGTATTATGGAGCATACTAGGGGCATTAAAAATAAGAAGATAACTAGTTCCTTATATATACACAGTACAAAATGCCAGGATTTTAAAAAATTCATATTTTTGTAGTTGATAGAATCCCAGATAACATCAATAATGAAGGGGATGCAAATAATTTATTAGAAATGAAGGAATGTTTGTGGGAACGTAGACTAGATGCAAGTAATATGCCAGGTATCAACGAACACATTTCCATTTCTAGTATATTGAAATATAAATCATATTGTATTTAAAGGGGTAGATTATAGTTATATTAAATTACATTAAGGGAACATTTTATAGTTATTATTATTAATTATTTATACTATATTTATATTTATTTTTATTTTTTATGTAACTTTTGTATTTTTTATTGTATATGAACTTTTTAAACATATGAAAGGTGTATTTATGGTTTAAACAAGGTTACATCAAAAGGCATATTAGGTTTTATGATGTAAATAAGTTATTAAATTATACACATGATGTAAAGTAAGAATTTATATAGGTTTAAATGAATTTTGGAAGAAATTTATTTGAGGTATATTGTTTAATCAAATGATTTTATGTATTGATTGATTGTTAAATTGCATAGTAATTGATGTGGCTATGTTATTGGACACAAGTTGATTTTATGTGTATTTAAAGGAAATGTTGAAGGTGTATTATTTACTCTGAAGAAACCCACGGAATAGTTGGGTGAAAGCGCTTAGTGTGATTTTACAATATTTGGAATAAACAGTGTCACCGGTTTTGGATTACTTTGTTATTTTATTTCTAGTTTCGAGTGACTGTGTGTTTCATAGATGCAAAGGCCTTGAAAAGCAGGTACATACAGACAAAAATCTGGACATCTAATTAGCATAACATCTGAATACCAAATAGCACATAACTCTTCCCACTTCCTGTAGGAATGCAGGACAGTTGCAGGACAGTACTCAGAGACATGTTTAAAAAGGCAGAGTAAACAAATGAAGGAAAAAAGGGTCTATATTAGAACACAGAATGTTCAAAATTTTTAGTGTTCTAATATCGACCCGTTTTCAATGAACGCTGAAAATATCGAAGAAACAGAAAACCAAATTTTTTCCTAGGGAAATAATTTGGTTGTCCATTTCTGTTGCTTCGGTATTTTCAGCACTGTGGTGGAAAGTTACGGGTCAGGTTCAGGTAAGTGTGCAATTGTGTGGACGTGAGGGTTAGGGCAGGTTAGGTGAGTTAGGGTTAGGGCACAGGTCAGGTAAGTGTGCGATTGTGTGGACGTGAGGGTTAGCGCGAGGTAGGTGAGTTAGGGTTAGGGCGCAGGTGAGGTGACTGTGCGATAGTGACAGACCTTAGGGTTAGGGTTTGGGTCACGGTAAGTGGATAGTTAGTGGTGTATGTATAGTTTAGTGTAGGGTTAGGTGTAAGAGTTTAGGTGTATGTGTATGGATAGCTGTTTGTTTGGTGTGCTTGTGTTGTGTGTATGTGTTTTGGAACAGCAAATTTTTTCCCTAGGAAAAAATTCTCTGTTCTGAATATTCAATGTTTTTAATTTTTGATTAATAGAGTTTGATATTAGAACACTAGACATTTTGAATGTTTGGTGTTCTAATATAGACCTGGAAAAATGCAAGCACGTTATCAAAGAGACAGGATTACATCTGTAGATTTTCTTCTTTTCCCAGTTAGAGGTTGCCACAGTGGATCACCTGTCTGCTCATGATTGGCAGTGGAGTTTTGTGGTGTTAAGTTGCCAGCCTAGCACCCAACCTTCCATGGAAGGCACACACACGCAGTCACACCTAGGGCCAATTTAGAGTGTCCAATCCACCTACAGCATGTCTTTGGGATGAAACCGGAGCACCTGGAGAAAACCCACGCAACCACAGGGGAACATGCAGACTCTGCACAGAAGGCACCGTAGCCAAGGATTGAACTGGAGAACCTCTTGCTGTGAGGCAACAATACTGACCACTGCACCACCATGGCCACCCTATTACATCTGTAGAGTTTAATGAACTGCAATGCAAAATTCTATCACACAACGTCATTCAATTTTGCTTCTAAAAAAGGGGAGATGTAAGATGTATGTCTTTCTTTTTTAAACTGTTGGTGTCACTAGTATGTTGGTCACCATAGTGTGGTTTTCTGTGCACTAGACAGCTTCAAAAATCATGTGTGAGGGGATTCAGAAAATTGTGTGAAAGGTAAATCAAGCCCGAAAAAGGGACATACACCCCAAAATAGGTACATCGTGTGCAGGGTTAAATCAGGACTGAAAATAGGAATGTTCCTCCAAAACAGGGGCAGCTGAGAAGCAGTGCTGGCTGTAAGAGTTGTGGTAGAAAGGGTCTGTTTACAAAATGTGTCAATTTGTGATTCAGGGACATGTTAGCCACAATGAGGAAAGACCTCATTATCAGCTAATTTACATGTCTCTGAATCACCCTTAACTACCTTTTAGGAATAATCAGCATTTTCCTTGTGGTAGTTGACATTTGCATCCCATTCGTCACATTGACACAGGTACCCTGTCTCACACACACACACACACACACACACACACACACACACACACACACACACACACACACACACACACACACACACACACACACATCAACATACCGTTATCTATCACTGAGTTGACAGAATATCCCAGATTTCTCTTCTTATATTTTTATCCCTGTGCTCATAAATAAGAGATCCTTACTGTTAGTCAATAATGCCAGATATTAGAGTTTCATTTTTCGTAGTGTACATAAAATGCATTGTGATATTAACTATTTAAGTCAGTTCAAATAATAATTTAAATATCCCCCCTGGTATCATGTAGTGTTCCTCCTGGCCTTAACCTGAAGCCACCTCCTCAAGGACACACATCCATTCCTCTCACCTCTCTGTCTCTGATTTTACAGGATGCTCATGTTGTTGTCTGTTAATGGTACCATGCCTCACTTAACTCACAGATGTTGCAGTCACTGGATAAAGCCAGTGATTAGAGTTTCATATCTATTATTATGTGAAAGCACAGTGTCATGCTATGTCAAGTATTCAGATTTTGAACCCCTTCTACTTTCTATACCATTTTTAAAGGCTTTTATAATATTAGAAGAATATCCCTGGTGTGTAGTGATGATGTACAGGACTAACATGCATTGTGGATGTGCCAAAGGGATAGGGTTTAATCTTCCTAAGTGCCCTGAAACTTCTTCTCAATACATCAGCATAAAATTAATGCAGAAAGATAAGTGAAAGGTGTGCTCCTGTCATGAAAATGAGCCACTGTCAATTTGTCAGTCAGATACCTAGTGTCTAGATTCCTTCCAATTCATATGTTTTATGCTACAAAACATTTCTTTTCTAAGTGACTTTAAGGCATGATAAGTACAGTGTCCCTGAAGTTTAGTGTTCCCCCCATCCCAATATTGCAAGATTTGATCATTACTCTAGGAGTATGTAGAGATATGACAGCTTCTACCCCCCTACAAACACAGCCTCCCCCACTCAGTCGCTCTCACTGACATGCTCATCCATTCACCCATGCACATGCATGCACATGCACACGCATACATACACACACACACATGCAAACATGCACACCCCTATCTTACTCACTAAAACACCTCCTTACTGCGACCTCCCAGGTGGACACATACTCACACATCCACTCCAACATGCATTCCCACATACACAGACATGCACAGACCACCCACTGCTACCTGTCTACTACATTCCCTGGCGTTTACCTGTATTGTGGTCAGTAAGCACATGCTTTTGGCTGTTTTCATTAACATTAGCAGGAATTAGCAGTTGTGTATTTCTTTACAAGAATTACTTGGTTGTCATAAATACCCTACCTTGGGTATTTATGGAGGAGACCACATGTCAAATTAGCATATGCCTCTTCCCTGGATACCTCATTAGCATCTACCATGGCTGCAGAGACAGTTCACTGTAGTGTTGCACATCGTTATGCTAAAGCACTGAGGTTGGGCTTTCTCTGCACCAGAATTAGTTACAGGGAGGTGTGTACACCAGTACATCCTGTGTACACCTTGAGGTAAGCTGTCTGAATCAGACCCATTTGTACAGTCTTGAAGACCATGTATTCATAAGGACAAAGACAGAGCATAGAGTTTATCTGAGAATAATAAAATGGTGCCTTACTTGCACCATAAGCTATGTAAAAGCAGATTGTTAAGAGCTTAAGATGATTCATTTTTAGTCCTGGAGAAAGGAAGAATTATATAGTAGAGACCTCTATGAACCTTTAATTAACATAGTCCAACAGGGTACCAGGTGACAAAAAGTAATCTATGAAAACAAAAGGATTGACTTTGAAAGCACAAGGTTAATACTTCAGGGAATATATAGATATTTGTTCCTCATAGAGCTAGAAGATGATTCCAGTAGGATGGCTGAGGAGATAACAAAGTCAGTCCAGTCAGGGAATTAAAGAATATATGCCACAAATACAAGGCAGCTCTAATCCAGGATTGACAAAATCAGCTCTTAATTAAGTAGACTCCAAAGCTTATCCAACAGGTAGAAAATGAGCAAATGAGGTGGACCACATAGGTTTTTCCTTCTATAAAAGTTGAAGTTTCTACTCTCTTACATATAGCTCCCTATTATACATAATAGCCTAAGCTGTAGCTAGTAATATAAGGATTCCGCAGACTCTGTGATAGCATGCCACTGCCTGACACCTTTACGGCAATTGTCTTTGCACTGCAGGTGCTTCATGGCAGAAGGATACAAGAAGCGTAACTTGATCAAATGGATGCCTTAGTATTTGACATTGCCTCCAGTCCGATGTTCCTCATCAGCCTTTATTTGACATTGCCTCCATCCCGATGTTCCCCTTCATCCTTTATTTGACATTGCCTCCATTCCAATGTTCCTCTTCATCCTTTATTTGACATTGCCTCCATTCTGATGTTCCTCTTCATCCTTTATTTGACATTGCCTCCATTCTGATGTTCCCCTTCATCCTTTATTTGACATTGCCTCTATTCCAATGTTCCTCATCAGCCTTTATTTGACATTGCCTCCATTCCGATGTTTCTCTTCATCCTTTATTTGACATTGCCTCCATTCCGATGTTCCTCTTCATCCTTTATTTGACATTGCCTCCATTCCGATGTTCCTCTTCATCCTTTATTTGACATTGCCTCCATTCTGATGTTCCTCTTCATCCTTTATTTGACATTGCCTCCATTCTGATGTTCCCCTTCATCCTTTATTTGACATTGCCTCTATTCCAATGTTCCTCATCAGCCTTTATTTGACATTGCCTCCATTCCGATGTTTCTCTTCATCCTTTATTTGACATTGCCTCCATTCCGATGTTCCTCTTCATCCTTTATTTGACATTGCCTCCATTCTGATGTTCCTCTTCATCCTTTATTTGACATTGCCTCCATTCTGATGTTCCTCTTCATCCTTTATTTGACATTGCCTCCATTCCGATGTTCCCTTTCATTCTTTATTTGACATTGCCTCCATTCCGATGTTCTGCTTCATCCTTTATTCGACATTGCCTCCATTCTGATGTTCCTCTTCATCCTTTGACATTGCCTCCATTCTGATGTTCCTTTTCATCCTTTATTTGACATTTCCTCCATTCCGATGTTCCTCTTCATCCTTTTCCATCTTTCACACACCTTCTTAAATGCCTCAGCAGATTCACTCTCTCCCATCCATTCCAGTAGTCTATTCCATGAGTCCACCACTACTGTTGAGAAAAGATATTTCAGGATATCCAGGATGTAGTTAGGCTATACTATTTGTTGAATGTATCCTTCCTTCCCTCTTTGCCCTTCCTATTCTGAATGATTTCTTTACATTTTCCTGACATGATCTTGTAGACTATTATCATGTCCCATCTGTCTATATTGATTCTAAAAGAGAAAAGTTCTAGCTTCTCTAGCCTCTGAGCATATTCCTTCTGTTTCATCCCACATATGTTTTTCAGTAGCTTTCTTTTGAATTACTTCCATTAACTTCTTTTATTATATATGGCCTCCAGAAGTGCAAGCAGTATTCACTTAGTGGTATCTGTTCCCTCACATATGTCTGAGACAAACAGATTGAAGATTAGTGGACCTAGGACAGACTCTTGTGGTACTTCACTAGCCATTTCCCTAATTCATGACGCTCTCCTTCTCATCACAACCCTCTGTGTCCTAATATTCAATCATGCAGGTATCCATCTCTTCAGTCTTGGTCCTGTCCTCAGCCCCTTGCTGGAGTCCAGGTAACTATGTATACCAGTACTCTTCTCTCATGTTCTCCTATATCCCAGTCAGAAAACTGTATCAGGTTTAAAGGACAGCTTCTTTGGGCCATGAACTTGGAGATGGTTGTCCTGAAGAAATAATACTAGCTTTCCACTCAGGAGTTTGATTGTGACATTTCCACTCTTGCTAAGCTAACAGAACTATAGTTCACTACATTTTTGCTCCCTTCTTGAACAAAGAGACCACAGCTGATGTCTTCCTGTTCTCTGGTACTTGTGCACAAGCCAGTTATTTATTGAAGATGTCTGCCAGAAGGTCTTCAGATACATACTGGCTAGATTTCAAGTACTGTGTAACATGCAGTCAATCTTGTCTTTGTGCCTTATGATTCATATGAAATAATGCACCCAAATCAGACATGTACAAGTGCATGCAAAGGTACCAGGTAACTAGATTTCATAAACATGACAAAGAGTCAAATTTTTATGAAAACCGGTGGTGGCTGATTGCAAATTATTTGTTAAGGAGGCAGTACATTAAAAACAGTCAAGAGGATTCTACTGAGATGTCAGGAATATATTTTGGTTAAGTTCAGTTTGCCACTTACCAGTACTCAGTTATCCAAGGAGTGGGTGGGTGAGGTTTGCCTTACTGACTGTTTATTTTATATTTGCAATTTCATGGTCAGTTATGTTATATGTTCACAATAAGCTCAAAAATGAGCACTCAAATAAGATCAAACTAAAAAGCAAACACACTCTGGAACAAATGATGTTTTTTTTTTCATTCAACTATTCAAAACATTTTAAAACCTTACATACCCAAAGAACTGTCATATATGACTCTCTGGTCATTTAAGGCTTTCCCAATTGATTTATTCTCTCTATGAATTCTCCTGCATTTGGAAAACATCCATGTCTGCATAGTTACTGAAACTTGGCCAATATGTAAAAAGAGCACTCCCTCAATATAGGCTTTTTTTTCCCCCTTGCCTTCAGGCCCAGAGGCAACTGTAGCCGAGTCTTCATATTTTCCACTGAGCATATTACCTTCAGACAAATTAAACTTGTTGAACTACAAATCATGCTAGGCAGGATTAATTATCAACTAATAAGTTATTACAGAACCCCAGTAACCATGTAATATTTTAGGTGCTATAAATTATCCCTTTTAGCAAAAACTCGCTTATTTGGTGTGACTTTAACTATCCTTCGGTAATGTCAGACACCTATACCTCCATTGTAGGATATAGCCTAAAATTCCAAGACCTACCAAACAAATGTTTCATTGAGCAGCTGGTAAATAAACCTACTGGGGGCACAGCTGTCTTGACCTGATTCGTAGAGTCACTTCTTGTACTATTAGTCTGGTATTTCCTTTCACAGTGACTTTTGACCATAAACTTGTGAGGTTCTCCTTTAAACTCTTAAAAGCTCCTACAGCAAAGCCATGCCAATCTTAACCTAATATTTGACAAAATATCAAAATTCACTTATGACTGCACCTTCCCAGATGTTAATACAGTAGCAGGCTTTGCTATGGAATTCTACACCCATTTAGAAAAATGCATAGCGCTAGGAGTCCCTTCCAGAACCAAGTATCATAGGAAATTCAAAAACAAACCTTGTGGTCCATCACCCAAAGCAAATTGTACAACAGAAGAAAGAAACTCCTTAAATTATTTAGTAGATTCAAAACACACTTTCACAAAATCATTACAAAAGAAAAAAAAAAGAACAGTATCAGGTCCTCTAAACTTGCCCTTGAATTTAGGCTGACCTCTAATCCCGATGATAAATATAAATTCTTCTGTAGTTGTGTTAGAAAACTAGAAAACAATACCCCACATCGCACAGAACCTATTCATAAGTGGGCCTCCTATTCTGAACCAACTGACATCGTCAATTTCTTTGTAAAAAAAAAATGTAGTGCCAATTTCACCCTTGAGGCATCTATTCAAAGCTCTAAAATAACTAAATTATGTACTCCCTCAGTGCTAACCAAGATCAAAAATACTTCTTCCATGGAACCTGAAAAGATACCTTGTTGTTTAAATAACAGTATTAAACATGTCCTTGTCAACACTCAGTAGCATAGTTAAGTCAAGGCAAGAGGGACAACTACCCTGGGGATAAAGTGTTGGGGTGTAGATAGCTAATCCTAATCTCTCTTTATTGTTATACTATCTTTTAAAAGCTGGTATTGCATTTGTGTTCAGACCTGAATGTTGTTGAGTTCCATGTGTGCTCTAAACTATAGTGACTGCTTGGTTCAGTTTTTTTTTAAACTAAAACTGGAGCACTGTAGCACATTGTGCAGGCAGGGTATAAACTGAAACAACAGTTTGCTACAGTTTAAAAGGATACATATTTTTTAATAAAATAAGTTGAAGGAGGGTTGGGGGCAGGGCACAGAAATGGGACCTAAATGGCTAGGATGGAGAGAGGGGTGTAGTGCATCTGGCCAAATGATTAGTGCCCAGGAGGGAGGAATAGATCTAAGTGTAATAAGCCAATCATTGCAATTGGCTTATTTATTTAGTTAGTTACTTTTTTTTTTTTTTTTTTGCTTTTCTCTTGAAGAATGGGGGTGTGTGGTGCTGCTTTATAGTACTGGCCCAGAGCACTGGATGAATCAGCTATGCTTCTGCCGACACTCTCCTCAGAATGTTTAACTTATCTTTATCTACTGGTTTTGCCCCTGATGAGTGGCATACAACAGAGTTACCCCTACATAAGAGTGGCCTTCTAACTGCCTTATGTTATTACAGTCCTGTCAGACTTACAGCCCACATCTTCAAGGCCATGGAACATATTATAAATGACCTCATAAAATGTACTACCAAGAACCTTGTTAGAATTGACCCCGAGAGTTTGGTTTTGTGAAGGGTACAGCCTATCTCTACTTAATTTCATAAATTTTTCAAAGGGTTACAAAAGCTATAAATGGAGGCCATGTAGTGCATATAACATATCTTATCCTTGCTAAGGCCTTTGACAACATTCCACATGCTGGCATCACACAACAGCTAAATTCTTTAAAAATCAGTTAATATGTGGTAAGATGGATAGCAAGCTAGCTGAAAGACAGAACCCATAAAGTGTGAGTTGCAGGTGCCTCACCAAAAAATATAAAATGAACAGTGGTGTCCCTTCGGGTTCTGTGTTGGGACATTTCCTTTTTGGTATTTTACTTCTCAGATCTCTGGCTAACAATGTTTTCAGACAATAGCAAACTGGAGGTTGTTGTTAAGTCACCTTATGACAGCCAAACACTCCAGAAGGAACTATTCCTAATAAATTTGTGTACTAAAAATGGGCACCAATTAAATGCTAAAAAAATTAATATCCTTGGCAGATAACCCCTCCACTCATCATACTGTCTAGGTAACATACCTCTACAAAACAAACATGTATTTAGGGACTTAGGTTGATAACTCCTACTCTTATGATCTTTGTGTAACAATGATTGCAGGAGATCCTTTTATTTTCTCCAGCTAATTGCCAGATAAATATTATCAAGATTTAGAAAGGTAATCACTCACATGTACTTGGGAATGATCAGGTGAATTATCAAATGCAATGCCCCCTTTGGGATATATCTCACAAAATATATCAAACAATTAGAAAGATCCCAATGGTTCATAACCATAAAATAAAATAAAATAAAATAAAAATTAAATAAATAATACATCACAAGCCTAAGGTCTCTGAACAATCAAGAGAGACTGAAAGCTCTATTCCTTTATTCAGCATCTTATAGGCTTTTGAGGATAATTCTCTGTCTTGCTTACTATGTCTTTATAGACTGTCCTGGACCTCATGTTTCTCCACAAGTTCAATATCTCCACCAGTATAACAAGTGACCCAATTCTTCATCAACAGATAGACATGATGGAACAACAGGTTTATAACCCAGTGCCTCCCAAACTTCTTGTATAACCTTCCTCTACAGGTTAAATAGTGCAGCTCACTGTTTTACTTTAAACATAAACTAGATGATCAGATGAGCATCCACACAGTTACTGCAGGATTGTCTAGTATGGCCATCTTGGAGAAAAGAGGTTATGCCTGAGGGAGAGTACTGGCAAGATGAAACTGGTCATGAAATTCATAGCATTGGCATTATCTATGAATCTACAAATCCTTTTTCATCCCAGTACACATAGCCAATACTGAGCTTACATGAAGAGTTTAGTCCTGCCATCTTGTCAGCATTAGTCCATTAGCTGCATTAGCAAAAAAGGAATGGCCATTCATCACCCTTATAACATTGTGATTACAAAATGGATAATAAATGACAGGGTTAACAGGATAAATCTACAAATTTTCCTATAACTGCATCAAACAAGAAAGGTTAATATTGGTGGCCCAAGAGAGTGGGCTACATACATGCTGGTTTCCAAAATCCATTGAACATGTGGGATAAACAGACAAATGTAGGTTTTGTAAAACCATATTGGAAATAGTCACCCACCTCATTGTTGGTTGTGATATACTAATGGCAGAAGGACTGTATACTGAAAGGCATAATAATGGTGGCAAGACTGTTGCACTGGGGATTGTACAAACATTATGGTATTGTAATGGCTGAAAAACACTGGAAGCATAAGCCACAAAGCATCATAGAAAATGATGAAGTTTATATCATATGGGATCACCCATTACCAACAGTTTAAAAGATAGATGCTAGAAAACTGGATATAGTGGTCCAAGAAAAGAAGACAAAAGTAGCATTGATCATTGAAATTGCCACACCCAGTGACTACAGTGTGTTGAGTACAGAGAGACACAAAGTTATAAAATATCAGCATCTGCAGGCAGAAATGAGAGGAATGTGGAAGAAAGATAACTAGACAGTTCCAACAGTAGTAGTTGCAACAAGTCTTAAAAAAAAAGAATCTACAGTTGTATTTAGATATGTTACCAATCCATGTAACCCCATATGAATTGCAGAAGGAGTCACTACTGGGCACATTGCGGGTGCTGCGAAGAGCACTTTTGGCTGACATCAAAGATTGAAACAATACTGATTTCATGAACTTTAATCGTACTTTGAGTAAGGAATGGGAACCATTCCCTTTATAGTATTAGAAACCCAAAAGATTTGGAGAAATTAAAAAAGTGTACTTTTAAAAAAACAAACCGAAATTAATAAATAAATGAGAAAAACTGTGCCTTACTACAACAGGGTTGGGAGGGTGGCCTAATGGTTAAGGTGTTTGCCTTACAAACACAAGATGCAGGGTTTGAGTCTCACAAGGAATAATTGTCTAGGCTTAAAATGGCTTGTAAGGGCAGTTAGCTTAGTACTAATCTATAGATCTCTGAAAGTAGAAAAGGCTTCTTTGGCACCTAATAATCCTTCAATGGTTGCTGCCTTTTTTAAGTTTTGACACTATTAACATAATGACAGGAGGTGCTCTTCTCATGAAGTTTGTTTATGAAATGTGATAGTTATTTTCCTGGATAACTATGCCAAGATCATGTCTTCCTAATTAATATTGGAGGTAGTCGGACCACACATGAAAATAGAAGTAGAGACTTTCTGAACTATAATAGACTGAAAAAAGAATTGCTAGCGAGAGTTTGTGTGCCTCCTGAAACAAAAGCAATAGGGTTTCTTAACTGGACATTTAGCACCAGTAAAGCTGTAAAGGCTAAAATGTCTGATCTAAAACATGCTTTAAACGTATGGCTAGAAACAGAAGTAAACAGCAAAAGCAAATTGACAAGTATTTTGGTGACTGACAAAATGAAAAGATCACTCCCAAATAATTTATAATAAACTGGATTTTCAGAGTGGTCCTAATAATATTGACAAGTTTGGCTGTACTAATTTGAAGATTGCTAATACCCGAAGTCTTGATTGACTAAAAAACTTAAACCTGTATCTATAAATGTGTAGATACCTGCAACCACCCAAAAATGTCATCCATTGAACCAACATGTCTTAAATGTTTGAAGGAGGGGCACATTACTAAAATTTGGTTAAGTAATAATGCTGCACCTAACAAAAATGTGCTGTACCTAACAAAAAATGTGTTTTTTAATCAAGCTGGTACCAATGTAAATGGAAATGTTCTGCCTTTCAACAATTTGATTTTTAAGCACTGAGAAACTGTACAGATAGCACATGATAAAATAGTTATTGGACCATTAGAATCAGCATATTCTCTCTGTCCCACACTAATTTAGCTAAATGTACAAATTTTGCCTGTAAGCATAAAATTTATGACAGGAGAGATGTCAAAGTTATATGTGTTCTTGGAGATAAAGAAAGAAATAATACTGTGCAAAGACAAATAAATATATATATATATATATATATATATATATATATATATATATATATATAGTTCCACTTCAGAATCTCGAATTACTGAAAACTCGAACTTCATATGGTCGAGACCATATGATCAAGTTTTCAGAAACTTGAAATTCCAAAGTGAAAAAAAAAAAAAAAAGTAAAATGTTTCTGCAAGGGGGCAAGCCCCCCTGCTCCCCCCACACCCCCCGACTTAAATATACCAACTACAAGATTGCTCTACAGTGTGGAAAAGGGAAATTTCTCATTTCCTTGCTATAGTGCGATAACGGAGATGGTATATTTAAGTAGGGAGGGTGCAGGGGGACTTGCCCCCTGAAAAAAAATTTTTTTCACCAAAAATAAATTTTTTTTCTTTAACAATTCACAATTTTGAGTTTCTGAAAACTCGACCATATGAAGTTCGAGTATTCAGTAATTCGAGTTTCTGAAGTGGAACCATGTGTGTGTATAAATATATATATATATATATATATATATATATATATATATATATATATATATATATGGAATACATGCATTTGACCGAACATCCTTTCGCCGTTCAGTTACAACACCGACCTGCAATGTCGAATCTCCTGTGGCGAACGGTTGGAATGTCAAACAAAACATTGAATTTAACAATTACGACCACTCTGCCACCTAAACAAGTGCTACCATGTGTCACAAGGGGGGGGGGGATTTTGCATTTCGCTTACTTTGTGTTCGCATTTATGCAAACTCGCAGACATGCGTTCGAACATTTTACGATTGGCCATCTACCGGCCGACCAAATGCATGCATACCATATATATATATATATATATATATATATATATATATATATATATATATACATACACAGTCCCAAAACGCTGATGTGCGTTGCAGCCCTTAAAGTGCTCGGAGCCAATAACACAGTTCCCAAAACATACTCCAGTACTGTAATGCAATAAAATGTAGCAAAATGCAAATGAATCTCGGAAGTCACAAAATACTTATTCCTCCATGTTTATTCAACTCCACAGTCCATGCCACAGACCGGTTTCACCCACTGGCCTTCATCAGTCTAGTGACCCACAATGCATACCTTCAGATAAATAGTGCTACCCTTAAAGTCACAGTGCATGTTTATCACTTTTATATCACAAGCATTAGTACTCAGCCTTATAACAGTTAGACATTAAGATTTGTTACATTACATATCAATTATTAGCAAACTGAAAAAAACAAGAATGTTCACCAATGGTCATTTAAACCCGGTTTATGAAGGGCCCCCAAATTAATGATCCATCGGGTCTCCTTACTGGTTAATATCTTGCGTTTTATGTTATCGTTATTAACTCTTGAGTCAACTTTATCTATACCAAGAAACACAAAATGGGCCCCCTTATGTATAAGTTTGTGCTTGAATAATGCAACTCTAGCCCTTTGACAATTTATGTCGCTTAAATGCAATGCTATCCTCTGTTTTAGGGTACATGAGGTTTGTCCTATGTAAAATGTATATATAAATCCTGGCATGCTTTGAAAAAGTATTACAGCCTGTGGCTAACTTCCTAATTTGATAAATGTTGGTTAAACCTTCAAACAGCTCAAGGCATGGTGGAAACTGTGGAAAAGAGACCACAGTTTCTGTGGTCTGCATATACTTCAAGTAAATGGGGGATGGGCAACAGTAGCAGCCTCATGTTAAGAACACCTACTTCTGAATATATTCCAAGTAAGAATGGGGTGGACAACAACAGCCTAATACACTGTTAACACATTCAAGAGGAACTAAAATCTGGCTTTGGCTATAATGAACAGAAAAAAATGAGTGTTACCAGAAAGACTCAGCTGTTTTGTCAGTGAAAGAAATCACTATAGAAATTTAAAGAGAATACATAGGTCCATAGGTTCATAGGTGCATACTAAGCTATTGACCCAAAAGCCATTTTAATCCAAGCCAAGTTTATGTCAAATTTACCAAAATATTGACATGCTAAAATACCCAATGGCATTTTACGAGTTATAATATAGGCTTGCACACAAGATGAATTACTACTAATACTAATACCCCTGTACTACTAATGGACAGCTGCAGCTACTAAATGCTTCATTCCATGCAAGGGACCCTTAAATTACCTATGGTATAATCCCAGTAATTCTTTTTAGGGTTAATATATAATTACCAACCATGGGATGGGTAAGGCCAAACTATAACCAAATCAGATACATTATCTTTAGCCCAAGAAGGGAATTGGCTAGGCTTAAAAAGGCCCATGAGGGCAGCTAGCATTGTGCTTACCTATGAACACAGGTTGCCCCCTTTAAAAACATAGGTGCCAAACTGGGGTAAATTTGCGATTTCCTATACACTGGCACATGTTTCATTTGAATATGGTTAGAGATGAGCTTTGTTTCACATGAATGGAAAACCTGTTCCAGAGAAGTTATAATCTTTGAGACACATATCTGTCACTCCAGTATGTCTTGTTTATGTTGCAAATGAGGTTAAGGCCCTAAGAATGATCGTTAGTGCATGCTATGGAACTGTGTCAAGAGATTCCTGCCAGTTAAGTAATGAAGGATGGCTGTGTACAGACAGAGAGGTAAAGACTCATACTGATATATTCAGTAAGAGACGACATGAAACCCGGACATAGTCCTAGAGTTCCCTCCATTACAGTAAAGTAGATGGTTAGCCAGAAACAGGACTCTCAGCAGAATGTGCTTAAAGAAACTGAAGTTACTGAGGTTAGAGTTAAGGAGAGGAAAAACAGTCATGAGTTAACTTTTGGAAATGAAGAAAGATGATACTAGGAAAATGCCTATACCTGCATTCTTAGGGGGAGAAGCTATACCATTCTTTTTACATTCATGTAATAAATAACATATGCCTGACTTGGCAGATTTGCAGATAAGCCTTAAAGAATCAGACACAATTTGCGAGAAATGTACTTACACAATGACACTGAAGGCTATACTCTTGCATACAAGTCCACATCAGGTTGTCAAAACCACACACAAAAATCCACCTAACATAGCATATAGCACACACATAGATTAATGTATGCTGAGGCAACTAAAAGCAATCTTCTTAAACAACAAAGATCACCTAGACTACCCATTGTCAAGGCTATTCCTCAAAAAGCCCAAGCACTCAGAAAAAGCAACACCCAACCCCAAACATACTGTCACTCTCAAAAGAGCCCCAAACAATAGCCCCTAAGCCAAGCAAACACACTTGTTAGGACTGTCATCATGGGGACTCCACTGTAGGATATACTGATGCCCCACTAATCAGGCCAAACAAGGAGAATACAGCGTTAGTTACTTATGTGGAGCCAGGATCTGCCAAATCACAAATGCACTCAAGTCATTACACCACAGGTCCCAGTACGATTCCATCATAGTCCATGTAGGTGTAAATAACGTGAGATGTACCTCCCTGGACTATATGAAAAGAGATATTATGGAGCTTTCAGACTATGCATCTCTGGTGGGTATGAGCCTAGCACTGAGCAGCATATTACCATCACTGAGGATGATGCTACAATATGAGCAAAAACTAACTGATTTCACCAACTGACTGTCTTTCTGGTGTCATTCTAAGGTGATCCAATATTTGTCAGCTTGGGAGGACATGGTCAGTAGACCATGCTGTTTTGCTAAAGATGGTCTGCACCTCTCTCCTCTAGGCTTTTGAATACTGGCTAAAACTTTATCTACCACCATAGTGCCTTTTTTAGGTAATGCTAAACTTACAAACCTTCCTACATAGCAAAATCAACTCAACAGAACCTTAAGGTGTTATTGCTCAATGTCAGGAGCCTAAATAAAAACTACCATCCCTCCAAACCCTCCTCACACTTAAGAATATAGATATCTGTGCAGTTACCTAGACATGGTTTAAAGAGACAGACAGTACTCTGGCATTATAAGGTTTATGTACCTTCCACACATTTAGACCAGTAGCTGCACAGACAAGGGTAAAAGGTGAAGGTGAAGGTGTCTCAATATACATCACTAACAAGCTTATCTCTAGGCTACAGCATAAGGTGGTAAGTACTGGAATTATTTCCTTCCCTACCTCCATTTGTTGTTTAAGATGTGCTCCAAGCTTCATTAAAATTAATTCAATATGATTTACTTACTGGAGATATCTCTGAGATTTGTAGGACATAGCAGAAGAGATGTGGGAGGGGGAGGAGGAGAAAGCTTCATTTAAGTTGACAGCACACTTCATAAACTTGCAGGATAGGTTGAAAATTATAATTCCAATAATAAATGTACCTGCAGAAGAAGGTATATAACAAGAATGCCAGACAGAAGAAATTTAAAACTGGGGAAAAGTGTTAATTCTAGCCCTTTCTTCTAATAAGAAATCATAAAAAGATGATGGGGACCCTTTGAGGTGGCAGAGAAAATGAACAGAGTAAACTACGAATAGGCCAAACTGGAAAGATAACACCATGGAGGGAAGCTGAAGCTTCTGAAGTGAGCATAGTAGCTGAGGTAGATACAAATAATAAATCAACAAGGGAGTCTATCTCTGCTGTTCAAATAAAAAGTTCTTACTAAGAAATAGTGTTTTTTTCTGAGCCCCCTATAAAACATTTTTAATATAATGTCATACTTAAACTGTGTTGGGGAGAAGGTGAAGCTCAAACTATGTACTGTGTTGGGAGAAGGTGAAGCTCAAACTATATAAGGTGCCAGAGTCCCAGAATTATTGAGGATACCAAAAGTGAATGGAGCAGTCTGATTTTCATTGTGTCTTAAGTCAGATGGCTTGGTAAGATTTTATAATGATTTCTAAACAGTAAATGAGGTATTTAAGTTTTATACTTTTATACTTAATCCATTTCCTAGACTGGATACACTCATGGAAAGGGTAGGTAAAGGTTAAGTAAAACAATGTTTTTACCACCTTAGATTTAGCCAAAGGGATAGTGGCAAATTTCTGTTACCCATGAAGCCAAAGACAAGACCAAATTTTCTAACCCTGATGGTGTTTTTCATTACATTGTCTTACCCACTGGACTTCAAAGAGTGTGTTCCTGATGCTTTTCAAAGACTCATGGCTGTAGCTCTGGAACTCATGCTGGGTCTTCATTTGTATACCATAGTGACATATTAATGTAGTTAGAAATCTAGGAGTCATATTTAATTAAATTATAAGCTGTACTGCAATCTTTATGACATTCAGGACTTACTGTTGATGCTTTCAAAATAAACTCTGTATGCAGAAGCCTGTGATATTTATGATATGTGATTGCTAGAGGGGTAGTTAGACCCCAAACAGAGAAAATAGAAAATGTCAAGAAATGGTCTACACCCAATACTAAATATCAAGTGAAAGCATTCCTAGGGCTAGTAGGCTGCTATAGAAAGGATTTACCCAACTTTGCTGCCATATCCTGTCCTCTGACAGACCTTATAGAAGGTAAAGACCCTATCCAGTTAAGGTGGACAATAGCAGCAGATGATGCCTTAAACCAACTGAAAAACAGTCTGTGCTCAGAGCCTGTCTTAGATACCCTTGACTTTGTTAAGCCCTTCATTGTTTGTTTGTGCTGATGCATCTGAAGTAGGGGTAAGAGCTGTATTATCTCAGGAGGTAGATAATGAAGAATATCCAGTCTACTGCCTCAGCAGAAAACGAAATAATGTGGAGATGAGATAATCTGCCAAAGAGCAAGAGTGGTCCTCTCTTAAATCAGAGCCAGATCATTGTCAAATGGAGCCCTTGGAAGGGTAATGGACCAGGGTCTCCTCCCGAGCCATTCCAATGTCCCACTAAATGTCTGTCTCTCTCCAATTACCGTAAATACTGTTCAAACCTGTCATTGTGCATACTATTTTCTTCTTTACTTTTACAATGATTACAGAGATTTGACTTAAAACCTTTATTTCAAATATTGTAGCAAAAACAGTGATTGCCATTTGGTAAACAAAACAAAACAGTCTCACATTGAAGATGGACTTAACATGAGCAACAATAAACGTTTCTTCCCCTAAAACTCACATTCATTGAAAATGCATCTGGCCAGTGGTAGATTATGTGCACATTTATATCCACAGACATTCCCCAAATGCAGCAGTTATAGCTATATTGTTGATTGCATCTTTCTCAAATACCTATGTCAAAAAATTAATAATAATAACCACCAAAGTCAAACATTTCAAATTTGATTCACACACACACAATAGCTAAAATATTCCAACTTAATTCACACACACACACACACACACACACACACACACACACACACACACACACACACACACACACACACACACACACAAAACAAATAGACTACCACACTACTCCTGCAAAACCGGGAAAAATTATGTTTAAAAATGACCAGATGATAACTAGCATGAGCAGATGATAACTAGCTTGAAATACTTTCATCATCAGTGATCCCCCCAACCCCATCACCAGTTATAGCCTGTTTATTCCCAGTCTATACCCATATTATTATGAAGAAATCAATTACATGTACTTTAATAGTAGCTTTGGATGAACTATATGAAGTTGTATAAAGATAACTAGTATTACACCATAAGATTCAGCCATGTGTAGCACAGTGTAAGTAGAAGAGTGTTTATGAGTGCATAAAAATGTTAATCGCCTGATAACATATGCTAAGCCACTATGCACAATCAATGCAGAAGAGAACTCATCTGAATAATTTCACATTAAAGTGAATTATTATTAATGGAGAGTTTGCTGCTGGCAAACAACTTTGCATTTCAGTGCTTCATCTACAAATGCAATGGCAGTTGCCTATGTTACATTAAAAAAAATTATGTGCTGGTGATATTGCCAATATGCATCCTGAACTAGATCAGATATGCATTAGGGAATGGCTGGTAAACAACAAGTGTTTAGTTACAAAGCATGCAGTCCTGTAGACCATTAAATAGCCTAGGCCAAATTCCCAATTTCTCCAAAACACTGTCCAGTTAAATGACTTACTCAATGTCTCATAACAGGTATATGGAGGTGGAAAAATTCAAACCCTGTACCCTTGCAACAGGAAGCAGCTCATTAACAGCTCAGAGCTTTAGTCCTCTGCTCCAACTGCCAGAGTAACAGATTGTAATTAAATACTGAAACCCTTTTAGTTTGATCTTGTAAAAAAAACTGCATCGCAGTAATATGCAACAAAGACTGCATAATGTGGTGAAGATCAGATGGTTCTGATCATCAGTCCATATAATGCAGACTATAAGATTTGACAAATGTCAACCCCCTTTGCAGTTGCTGAGTGATATAAAGAAGGCACTACAAAAATATATTACTAAAATACAGGATTATTGTACTGTGTTACACAATCCAAGCCTTTTAATAAATTGGGTTCGTAGAATCATAGGACATTACCAGTATAATAGCCCTAGAGCATTTTCATTCATGCTAAAACATGGTTTCATAGTTAAATAATACACAATAAGTCTACATGCATAGCCAATTGTCAAAAATGAGAATGAAATCTTCTACCTTGTATCTGTGAAGGAAATACATTAACCATTATGCCAGTCCACCAACTGCTTTTTAATGAACTGAATAAAGTAAAAGAATTATAAAGACACTACAAATGCTGGATCAGCTTTTGCTTAACAACCCACAGTTCATACAAAAGTCAGAAATACTAATACATACAGCATACTTTTGTGGAAGAATACATGTCTGTAGAACACCTACATCTCCTATTTGACCTAACTATGTCTTCTTTATCAAGAATAGCTATCCATCTGACATTACTCAGTACAGATCTAACCTACTTGAAGAATGGCTAATATTGCTGTATCATTGCAGTATACATCTTATTTCTAGACTTGTCTAAAGTCTTCAACACAGTTCATTCCAACAAACTTCTGTTTCAAATGTCTTAATTAGGTCTCTCAGCCCATCTTTCTATGGTTCAAAAGCTATCTTTCCAATAAGTATCAGACAGTAAATTGGAAGTTCACCCTCTCTCTATATTTCCCAGCGATCACCAGTGTACCCACAAGGCTCTATCCTTGGTTCCCTCCTCTTTAACATTCTCACCAACATCCTACACACACCCATACAACAAGCCTCCTTAATATAGTACGCAGATGACTCTGCACTCATTTTTACATGTGACAGCATGGCACACCTCCAAACAATTACTCAGAAAACTTTAACAGCAACTGAAACATGACTTTGTAACTCATAACACATACTCAACCCTAAAAAAAAAAAATATATATATACATATATATATATATATATATATATATATATATATATATATATATATGTATGGGATATGAACAGATGTTCGACTGCATCTTTCACTAAATCCCAATTTGGTGAGCATACTTGCGTGAAAGTGCTGTTCACCGAAGCAGCAATTTCTCATAAGCATGCTCGTTGTTCCGGTCATACTATGGTGTGTTAAGGGAAAATTCTCTTAACCCCACTGTAGTGCAACCTTGGAGTGAGAATATTAAAGTGGAGGAAGCCCCTCACATCCGGAGTTGCAGGGAGGCTTCCCCCCAGCATTCAAGTAGATTTTGTGTGTTTTTTTTTTAATATACTTTAACGAAAGCACTTTTTCAATGAGACCGCTTTCGTTAAAGTGTGTACGGTGGTAATGGATTCGGGCTTTTGAACTTTCATTCAAAAGTCCTAAATCCATATACATATATATATATATATATATATATATATATATATATATATATATATATATATATATATGTATATAGGTTTACTATTGAAAATGCGAACGGCACTTGGGCGACAGTCGGATAGTCGAACGTATAAGGTCGTAAACAAGGATGTCGAAGACAAAATAATCAATCTAGGAACGGTTTTAACATGGGTCGAGGTAGGTGTTCAGTATTATTCCCTACTACAAACATCTTCCCTACCTCGACCCATGTTAAAACTGTTCCTAGATTGATTATTATGTCTTCGACATCCGTGTTTCCGACCTTATACGTTCGACTATCCGAATGTCGCCCAAGTGCCGTTCGCATTTTCAATAGTAAACCATATATATATATATATATATATATATATAGATAGATAGATAGATATATTTTCCCCCCAAATTCAAAGTCCTGTCTCTTGATAATACAACCATTTAATTCACTTCTCATAGCAAATTAGTATGGATGATAATGGATGATAATCTTAAATTTGATCTGCATGTACAAAATTGCATAAAAAATCATCAAAAATTAAAGATGCTCTATAAATCCAAAAACTTTCTCACCGACGCAGTTAAAGCTACACTTGCCACTACTTATCTCCTCTCCACACTTCTTCCTTTATAACCTTCAGGCATCATATAAATTAAAACTTAAACAATGCTATAACAAAGTTTCTAGCTTTGCAGCAAATACCCCTTTCAGAACCTACCACTTTATAGCACTAAAAAGTCTAATATGGTTAGAACTACCCCATCAACTAAAATATACACAACTTCTTACCACCTATAAAATTATCCAGAATCCATCTGCTTGTCCGGCACTAAATAATATTCTACACAACTATGTTCCCATTTAATTATTACAATCCAATGACCAGAAGCTTGTCTCTGTCCACAAACCTATCAAATCTGCTGGGCATTTTCTGTACTAGTACCATTTTGCTAAGGCCTGGTACTCCTTATCTCTATCCTTCAAGTCAAAATCCTCCCTCCCATTCTTCAAAACCATTCTGAAAGACTTCTAGCTAAAAGCTGGCTCTGTTCTTGCTCAAAACCAGGGTAAACTATATCCCTAAATTCGAACAAATACCTCTTCATACCTTACATCTCCTAAATCTCCCTACTTCACTCACTTCCTTACTTCTATCTCTCTTCTCTGGCTTTCTCTCTAAATACATCATAAGCCTGCTTTTCTCTCACTTTGTATTGCAGTTCCTGTTTGTATTATACTAAATTATCTTTAATGTCTCTATAATCTGGCTAAAATTTCCCTAACTATTAAATCATTATCATATAACTTATATCTATTCTTAACTGATGTTTTTATATTATGTCTAATTTGATATAATTATTTAAACTGTACCTTTTTATTATTTTAAAGACTGTCAAATTGTCTTTTGGCTTTTCAGAGTTAGTGGTCACCACTGCACTCTGGTCTGCTCATGATTGGCAGTGGATTTTATTGTTCTTTAAATATTTTGTAATACTTTCGAGATTTCCTCCTTGGGCCTCCACTGAAAATGGGCTCCTACCCATTTGGACTTTCCTGATAACCAAATGTCAATAAATAAATAAATACATACCTCCGACGTCAATGGAACCAGGTTGTGGAAAACTGGGGCCCCTATATAAGGTAATGAACCAGGCCCCTGCCAGCCCTACCAATATCCTATTACTTGGCTGTTCCTCCCAATTACCATATACACTGTTCACACATGTCAGTGTACATATTACTTTCTTCTTTACTTTTACAGTTATTGCAGCAATTTGTATTTCACTTAAAACTTTTATTTTAAATTTATTACAGATAAAAAA
Source organism: Protopterus annectens (assembly GCF_019279795.1). NCBI lineage: Eukaryota > Metazoa > Chordata > Ceratodontiformes > Protopteridae > Protopterus > Protopterus annectens. The sequence continues at coordinate 849,097,031 of NC_056737.1, read as the reverse complement.
CATTTACAGACATTTTCTAAACAAAACACTCGCACTGAAAAGAGTCTTAGCATGATGAAAACAGTAAACTTTTCTTCCCTTGAAACTCACATTTAGTGAAAATGCATCTGTTAACCCATTAAACTACAAGAGACATGCTAAGATTCATACTCATATTGCATATATTAAAGTAATAATTAGCATCTATGGAAAGGGTGCAGGAATTCACAAGACAAATGTGCATTTGCTAACAGCTTGGACAGTCCACTAGACACAAGGGTCCCTTTTCAGGAGCAGGCCGGGAGTACTGTCTGATGCAGTAACTTGGCAGAGTCACATAGAAAACAGATGAAGTTTGAGGGAATCAAACCATGTACTACAGGAAACAGTTCCTGTTCATAGCCTTACTCATCTGCAGTAAATGCTAGACAAGCTGCTGCAAATCTAATATATCGCATTTCGTACCTGCATGCCTGCAAAAAATGGTCTAACTAAATATGTATTCAGATTTATTATATTAATATAGGAAGGAAGACTTGTACCGACATTCTGAGTATAACCAGGGGATGAATGTATACAACTATGCGACATATAACTGCTGAAAGAAAGAGGGAAATAATTGGCCCTTTCTTTTTTTTTCCTTAAGAAGATGGTAGATGATGAAATTGATGCTACCTGTGGGACAAGCTGATTCATTATATAAACTGATTATTTACTTTATATGCAGGGGCTCAGGAAAGTCTTAAGACATTTAAAAGACAGCACATTGTTTCTGGCAATATATCCGGAATAGATGGAGGTGAATTAAACCTTAGACGTCTGTTTAAATATTGTGGAAACACTGCAACAAGAGTTATAGACAACTGGCTGTCTTTTTCTCAACCTGTAAAGATGTCCTTTGGTTTGGAAGAAAGTGCTAAACCTGGTTTACAGTGAAAATAAACATTTTTATGTTGAACAACTTGCCCATTTTGTGAGTCTTATAGAGTATCTTCTTTAATAATTGTGGCAAAATACATATATTTTATATGAATTGCTTTTAAGGAATCTGTGCATATATATAAAATATAGGGTTTTGTATTTTTTGTAATGAAACTTAACATCAGTAATCATTTAACAGGGGGTATGGCTTTAAAAATGGCTTTAAAAATGTTTTTGGAGGGGAAAGTTAATTGACTTAATTGATTAAACACATGGTAGTATATAAGGTGGATGTAAAGTTTGTTACAACATTCTGAAGAAGTCTTTGTTTATTAACTGATGGAAGCGCTAAATAAAGAACATCATCCAGCTAAGAGTGTGACCTGCTCTTCTGATTTTACTTTGAGCATTTCATGTTTTTTTGAGAGTATCTTTTGGGTTTTTATTTTATGCGGTTTGAAATAAAAGTGAAGCATACTAAAAGTTCTGTCTTCACTAAGCGTTACATACTACAGATAATTATACACATATACATACACACAAGCATATATATTTCATTTCTATCATTGACAGCCAGTTCATAGTGGCTCAAAAAGTTGAGCCCAACTGATCAAGCTTTGCCTGACTGGAAATGTGCTGGCAGCTTTGAATTTTTTTCTCCTACCAGACCGATCATAAGCAGATCAGGGAGGAGGTTACAAACGTAAAGCCCATCCCGGAGTCCCACTGGGTTGAATTTCTATCTTGTGGTCTTGATTAACTACAGTTCAATGTAGGACAGTTTGAGTATATGACATACTGTCACACAATATACTGATGAGTAAAAAGTTTATTGATGGGCTGTGATGCTGTCACAAATAGACAAAGTCACAGTGTGTCAATCTGTAATACAGTTGACTTACTTGAAGTCTGTAGCACAGTAGTGGTGAATTTCCTTTGGTCATTTTTTATGTCACCATAAATTTAGTAAATGTAAGTAATGCGGTATGGTGGGTAAAACCCTTACATTGGAGTTGTAGGGACAAAGCTCCTATGTTAAGCATTGGCTGTGTGTCATGTTGTGGTTTGAGTGGTATATTTATACTTGATATGCAGAAATCATGATTAGGTTATGTAGTACAATGTGCTGTAAGTATAAGAATTTCATGTAGTCTTTTTATGATCACAGCATATAAAGTAGTTGTACGATGAGTGTATTAAAACAGAGTTGTTTTATTGTTGTATTCTAGTGACTAAAGTTCCAGTGTGATGCACTGTGATTGATGATGTTTCATTAAATTAGGTTATCGGTGAAGATGCACATAATATATGTGTGTGTGTGTGTGTGTGTGTGTGTGTGTGTGTGTGTGTGTGTGTGTGTGTGTGTGTGTGTGTGTGTGTGTGTGTGTGTGTGTGTGTGTGTGTGTGTGTGTGTGTGTGTGTGTGTGTGTGTGCGTGTGTGTGTGTGTGTGTGTGTGTGCATGTGTCTATCTAACTATCTATCTATATAACCTATTTATAAAAGATTTATTATTATTTATTCATTTGCTTTTGTTTACCAGGCAAGTTCATCTGGGTACAATGCATTTTCAGTGGAGGCCCAGGAAGAAAACATACAATAAATAGTGGATGTAAAATATAACAAAGTTTAAACAAGGTCTAACGAAATATCTACAAAAATACTGAAAACCATTAAAAGTGAATAGACATGAACTATCATACAAAGATATAAAGTGTAGTAAGTTCTAAGATGTGACATTGGTGCATATTACAGAACATCACTGAAGTACGACATTTTCAGTATAAATGTAATAACATAAGTAAGCAGCAGACAGTATCAGCACTTGTTAGTTATATCATGCTGATTTGTAAGCTAATAAAAGAACACAAGTGCCTGTGTTTCTCATGACAGGAGTTTAATAAATTCACTTCAGTAAGGCATAAAGAACCAGTTTGGAAGAAATGGTTTTGTAGGTTAGAGGAGGAAATCGATTATATAGATAATTTTAACTTGGATATTCAGGACATTGGTACATTTTAGTATAATTTATACGTAGTTTGACATTGATCTTAAAAGCAATGAGATTTTTTTGTCTGATTGTGAGAGGAATGTAGTTCCATGCTTTAGCTATGCTTACTAAATATAAGAAGCCACCATGTGAGATGCTGGATTTTTGGACGTTAGAAAATCTTTTTACTAAAACTTATATTACCCATATAATATGTTGATAAATACATCAAAAACTAAGCATATGAGATTTGGGAGACATAAACTGAAAGGTGAATATTTAATACAGCACACAGTGATTGTAACTGTAGACTCATTTAAGGACTTGGTTATATGGGTAGATTCAGCTATGAGTTTTTCTAATCATATCAGCCCATTGGCTAATGATACTTATAGAACAATAGGTTGTATAAAAAGATTTATAAAGTCTAGGATATCAAACATAATGAAGTCATTGTTTGTTAGTTACATTAGTCCCAAACTTGAGTATGGAATAACAATATGGAAACCCTATAGGTAAACAAGCATGAATAAACTGGAAAGAGTACAGTGGAAGTAACCTAAGGGCATTCATGGATGTAAAGATCTAAGTTATTATGAAAGACTAAAATATCTGAACTCGTACAGTGTCTCTTACAGATATTTAAGAGGAGATCTTACTGTGGTATATAGGGCATATAGGGACAACTACCTCTGGGAATGTTTGGGGTTATCAAAAAGTACTAGAGAATCGTTAGATAACCTATGTAGAGGATTCTATAGTAATGAGAAGTGTACTAACTGGTTCTCTGACAGAGTAGCTGATGCTTGGAACAGACTACCAAATTACATTAAAGCAAGTACTAGTTTAAATATTTTTAAGAACAGCCTGGACATTTATTATGGGAACAAGTATTTTGGCAGATTGGCAAGCTAGAAGAGCTTTAATGCCTGTGCTTGAAACATTTGTATGTAGGTATGTATATTAAGACCATGCACAGACTAATGTACAGTGCTTTACACACTTTAACATATTGTCTGACAACTTTGTTACTAATATTATAAATGACAAGAAACTATCTTAACTTGCAACATTTACTGTATATACTGCTGAGAATCAATATCTTGTTATTGTATTAAAGCCAACAACCTGTAATGTTGTTTACTATTGCTGCAACTTTGTATCTCTATTTATCATGTACATGATGTGGAGCTTTTTTCCACGGGCATACGCTGAAAAAGGACCTGCGTCCAGTCGGAATTTCCTGGTAAACAAATGTAAATAAATAAATAAATAAGATGCCTAACGTTAATAAAGGGTGGAAACAAATTCTGAAGAAACCCTATTAGGTTCACTAACAATTCCATGGCAGGTGTTTACTAGTACTAATAAGGAAGATGAAAGGAACAATGTGTAACTAAAGTCCCACAGCCTTAGAATCAAGATGGGGAAAGAGTTAAATACATTATTAGAGATGCTCGCTTATAGTTTCAGTGACATAAGCAGAAGAGGAAAGCAGCATTTTAACCCAGCATCCAATATGACTGCTACTTACAGAAATGAGCTTATAGAATATTGGGTTGACTTCCTGAAAAGCAATAGAAAAAACACTCTGGGGGCTAGAAATTATTATAGCTAGAATATCTCGACACCTGGGTGCCAGTAAGAATTGCTAGCAGCCGATAAACAGAAAAAAAACAGAAGGATTTAACACAGAAGAAAACACTTGACTACATTGTCAGCTGTACCAACCCAGAAGGTGAGTAAGAAGGATGAAAGTTCACAAGAGTGAGCATCAAATGATTGAACTAGAAACATCGAAATCCTGGAAGGTCAAACAACAAAGACCTTGAATGTACTGGATTGTGGTACAGTGGGAATAGGGCTTTTGCTTCTTTCGCCACAGATCTTGTAGGGTTTTTTGCTCTACAACTTTTTGGGTTTTCAGTGTTCCTGGTTTGATCTTTTGACACATACATGATGGAGCACAATTTTGTATTCAGTAAGCAGTTCTACATGACATGTAGAGCTGCATAAACATGATAAACATAACAGCATGAGCAGCTAAATTGTTTGCTAATTAACCAATCCAAAATGGAGGCTCTATTCAACAAGCTATAAAGCAACTGTGTAGACTCAGTGTAAAAACCTAATGGAATACAGCCACAGAAACCTCTATACACAGAAACAATGTTAGGGGCTACAGTTGCTCTTATACATGTGTATGTGCAACAGGCCCAAGTCTATGCTGCTGCTCCTGCTAAAAGACCTCGGCCAAGAAGGAGAAAGGTGTTTACACCCTGTTTAACTTTTCATGATCTGCATAATGTAGAAATTGTAGCACACTACAAGGTGGATAAAGACAAACTAGAGGAACTCTGCAGCCTCTGTCATCCACAACTGAGAACAAGGGCAAACCAAGCAGAACCAATACTAGTGGAGACTTAGGTATGTGTAGAACTTAGAATATTATCTATAGGAACTTTTCAGAGACCAAAAGGGGATATGCTGGGGGTATCACAGGCATCAGCGTCCAGAATCTTACATCAATTCCTAAATGTTATGTACAGCATGCCAGTGATTATATACATTTTCCGCATACACACAAGGACAGAGCAGAAACTATACAGGATTTCTACCCTGTAGCACACTTCCCTGAAGTTTTAGGTGTGATAGACTGCACACATATTTAAATCAAAGCACCACCTGGGTAACAGGGAAGGGGATGTACATAAACAGAAAGGGCTTTGACTCCATTAACTGCCAAATCATGTGTAATACTAAGGGAATCATCTTGAATGTGTGTGCAGGCTACCCTTCTGGGAAAACAGCAAGGGGAAGGGACACACATCCCACCATCACTGGCAAAGTCACCACAGCCACACACAGGTGAGGAGTCAGAGGGGGAACCACCAGCCGCTGTGGGTGTGGATAGATGTAGGCATGCACAATAAGCCCTCTCCCTGGCCAAGAGGCAATGGATAGCACACATTCTCATCACCTAAGTGTGTAAAACCTGCATCCTGTGCACATACATGCAGTAACATTGATACAAGGCAACATGCACAACTGTTACTTACCCACGTAATGGCTGTGCACTGCTAGCATCACACAGACTCAGCCCCAAAGAAATACACTTGTAAGTGTTGGACTATCAAGGTAAGAGGTGAACATGGAATACAATAATAAATGTCTAAGAACACAAATGAATGGCAGATCCTTGTGTGCTGTTACCTGCTGGTGTATCTGAATATAAGGTGTGTGATATACGGTTGCTGTGTTTGTAATGTATCACACTAACATACAAACCAATGTTTTGTTCAAAACAAGGAATACCAATGAAGTACTGTATTTTTTACCACAGAAATACCAGGAAGACTACACAATTGCCAGAGCAAAACTCTGGAAATCCAGCTTCTGCTGTGGCAACACACAAATAGTAGTTGGCTCCCCCACCCCCAAAGCAATGGGGAAAATGATAGTTCATAAAATCCAAGGAATAACACATAATGCACTTGTTATAATTGTCACACAATGTGTACACATTTACAACACAAAAGTCAATTGTATATGATTGCTAGTCACCTCTCACTGTGCACAGCACTCCCCTGGCAGTGTCTATAGACAATCTTAGAAGCATAACCCCCCTGTGTCATTGACAATATTAGTACTTTACATTTCCATGGAATAAAAATAGAAGACTGTAAGGTAACCAGTTTTAATGACACCATTTGTAATGACAATTAATAAGGCTGTCTATCTGTGAAAGTCAATGCATGCCAAAAAATGCCTGTGCCAAGAGTGAACTACAAGAAGCGCATACAGATAACAGTATAATCTCATATTTCACATATAACATATATAACAATTTTCTGTGTGACATGTTAACAAATCTAGCATGTACTTGAAAAATACAAGTATATCTTGGCAACATCAGAAGCCTTCTGTGCAGATAAATCACAATAAATATCAAACTTCTGTGTTCTACAAATACACAGGTTCCCTCACCTTCAAGTTCCCTAGCTAAATGGTCATTTTCTTATAATATAGATTCAGGACTCTGGGTATGTTGAAGATTCAAAATGAGGTGTGAACCCATTAGAATTGCTGAATCCCAAACTTTTGGCTTCGTATAGCAGATGCAAACATCGTGTAGGCACTGCCTCAGTGTTTGTTGCTAATGGATTGCAAATGTGAATGATTTGTGAGAGGGAGAAGGAATGCAGAACAACAGTTCAGGCTTCTGCCTACCTGCAGTGGGTGTGTCAGCCAGGATACATTGAAACTGTGTAGTGGTAATTGTAGCAAGCTTTAAATGAAAGTGAACAACACACATTTCTCAGTTTCTGTACACTAATAGCCAAACTCTCCTTCCATTAATGAAAACAGTATTTTATTGTCATGAATATTGGCATACGTTTTAAGGACAATGATACAAAATGTCCTATAGACTGCATGTGTAAGAGTACAGCACACATAAGAGAAGAATGAACACAATATAAAGAGAAGACACAACTGCACTAGTGCAAACAATACTCAAATGGTTGTGTGATCATTCATTTCACTAAATATGTAAACAACACATATACAAACAACTCAGAGTGTACAAGTGTTATATGTCTTTATAATACTATGGTGGAAACAGGACTTGCTTATATGTACAATGATTTTCATTCCTGCTGCAAAGCTGTTTCTGTGGCAAAGAGAGATAAGTCCCCCTTACTGTGTTTTGTAAGTCAGTAGTCTGACAGTTCTAATCTAGAGTTATGTAAAAATCTGTAATGTGTGTTGGTATTTTGTAATTTTTTTCTTTCTGTTATTTTTTTTATAATATTAATATTTGTGTTGCTCATGGCTTAGGGCAAACATGGTGAAATGAATAAATACATTAAATTTAATGCAAAGTTATTTCTGTGATAAAGACTGCATAAATTAGCACTCTGAATCAAGCATGCATGTGCATAGCACACCTGGTAAATGTAATGAAGTATACAGTACATGTATATTTAGATCATGGTTTCAAGTCCCACATTTACCTTTTAATGATGAAACCTAAAAAAAACTTGTTACAAGATTAATGCATGTTCAGCTTTGCCCATCACATTTACATGTTGCTTACCTACATGTAAACAGGGTCTAATGTCCCAGACAACAAACAGACATTGTCAATTTCAAAATGGATACATTGTTACAGCTTTTGCTTTCCATTGTGCAAAACTGCTAAGCAGCATTGCACAATGGGCAATAACACCTGCAGGTTCAGAACACCCACAGACAATAGGAAGACACTTGTTAATTTCTAAAAGGATACTTTGTTTCAACTTTTGCTTTCCATCAAGCAAACCCAGCTAAGTAGTTTTGTGTGATGGTCAACAACACCTGCAGCTCCAGAATACCTGCAGACACTAAGGAGACACTTGTTAGTTTCAAGATAGATACATCCTATCAAATATAGTTTGCCATCGTGCAAACATGCTAAGTGGCATTGCACAGTAGTTAGTACACATACAATTGTGTTGAATGTGAAAATATAGAGCTGCTGCTTAATCGTTTCTGTGGCAGCAGCTGTTAAGTTCAGGGCTACAATACAAGTGAGCCTGGGTTCTAATACATCAAAGGTCAAAGTTTCATTACTGCTCTTCCAGGTTACTTTATATAAAAATGAACATTAGAAAAATAATTACACCTAGAAATATCTGTCTTCTGCAAGTGCATTGAGCATACACAGGATATAAGATATAATATTAAATGTTTAAATGTGTGCATCAGTAATATTATGCTTCTACAATTACATATTTATTTTCTGAACATTCATGTTACACACATACATGGTTAAACACTCAACTCTTTAATGTATATGTATAACTAATAAACAGGTCAGATAAATCAGTTCTCAGATGCAATGAACACTCTGCACAGTAATGAATGTAAAAAATACACTTCTAGTGCCACCTTGAAATGTTTTTTTCTTTCTGTTATTTATTATAATATTAATATCTGTGGTTCATGGCTTAGGGCAAACATAGTGAAATGGATAAATACATTAAATTTAATGTGAAGTAATTTCTATGCTAAAGACTGCATTAATTAGAGCTCTGAATCAAGTGTGTGTGTCTAGCACACCTGGTAAATGTAATGAAGTATACAGTACATGGTATATTTAGATCATGGTTTCAAGTCTCACATTTACCTTTTATTGATGAAACCTAATAAAAACTTAATACAAGATTTGCATGTTCAGCTTTGCCCATCACATTTACACATTGCTTACCTACATGCAAACAGGGTCTAATGCCCCAGACAACAAGCAGATATTGTCAATTTCAAAATGGATACATTGTTACCGCTTTTGCTTTCCACTGTGCATAACCGCTAAGCAGCATTGCACAATGGGTGATAACACCTGCAGGTCCAGTACACCCACAGACAAGAGGCAGACACTTGTTAATTTCAAAAAAGATACTTTGTTTCAACTTTTCCTTTCCATCAAGCAAACCTAGCTAAGTGGTTTTATGCGACGGTCAACACCTGCAGCTCCAGAACACCTGCAGACACTAAGGAGATACTTGTTAGTTTCAAGATGGATACATCCTATCAAATATAGTTTGCCACCATGCAAACATGCTAAGTGGCACTGCGCAGTGGTCAGCAAACATACAATTGTGTTGAATGTGAAAATATAGAGCTGTTGCCTAGTTGTTTCTGTGGCAGCAGGTGTAAGTTCAGGGCTACAATACTAGTGAGCCTTGGTCCTAATACAGCAAAGGCCAAAGTTTTATTACTGCTCTTCCAGTTTACATTATATAAAAATGAACATTAGAAAAAATAACAAAACCTAGAAATATCTGTCTTCAGCAAGGGCATTGAGCATACACAGGATATCAGATATAATATTAAACGTTTAAATGTGTGTATCAGTAATATTATGCTTGCACAATTAAATATTTATTTTCTGAACGTTCATGTTACACACATCATGGTTAAATACTCAACTCTTTAATGTATATTTATAACTAATGAACAGGTCAGATAAACCAGGTCTTAGGTGCAATGAACACTGCAGAGTAATGAATGTAAAAAATACACTTCTAGCCCCACCTTCCCTGTGCAAATGGTATAAGTTGATACTCACAATACAGGTGAGTCAGGGTTCTAATTTAGCACACTTACAGTTTTAGTAATGCATGTCCACTCAATTTTAAAAAAATAAAGAACAATGCAAACATAATTTTAAATAATAATAACTATGTGTAGTACTGGAGCTCATATGAAGTATGTGTGACTGAGGGTATACTGACAATTATCTTTCTGTAATTATAATTGTCTTTTCCAGCCTTGGATGGACTTCATACTTCAATGATAGTCGTACACACACATGAATGTATAAACCAGGACCTTTCAATAAAATGTACTGAAATAGGATACTGGATGGAAATAATTTTAATGAAAAACACGCGCAAGTATTAAGCACTTTCATCTCCACAAAAGCGAGACTTCATCAGAATACATAGTTACACTCAATGACCTTGTTTAAATATCTTGCCAAACAATTCAATTGGCTAGCAATACAAATCACCTGCCCACTTTTCACTTACTATTAATGATATAAAAAATTCCTTAAAGGGAATAAACATGAAGTAAAAAATATATGGCATACACATATTAAAATTCGTAAAATAAACTATACATATATGGAATATGCTTGCAAAACATGTTTTTTTAAAAAAAATTTCTCTTAACATTTCTCAGCTTTTTCCTGCAATACAGGAGATATAGAAAGAACTTCATTCAGACCTGGGAGAAAGTTAGCAGCCAGTCTCAATTGCCACTTCATCTCTTTCTTCATCAAAGCATTCTTCCAATTGCCCCCTTTCTGGTCAATAGCAACAAAATCCAAAATGCTAAAAACAAATTTATCAAATAGCTCACACACTAAGGAGTGTTTGTATAGGTCGTTGCTCTCCTTTTTGTTATTTATATCATATACATGTTCATAAATTCTACTCCTCATTGCCGTCTTGCCCACATAATGACTTGCACACTTACCACATATAGCAAGATATATCACCCATTTAGTGCCACAATTCCCAGGATTAAACCTGATATTGGTTTTCATAACATTCCTTAACGTCAAATGTGTCACCTTGTTGATGTATGTGCACTGCCTACAGTGCTCACATGGGTTAGTCTCCTTACCATCTCCCTCTTTTGTCCTAGTTTTATATTCTTACAACTGTTTAAATTGGCACTCATTTTGTGAATAAACACTGGCTCATTCCCAATACACCATAAATTTGTGGGTTTACCTTGAATATATTCCAGTTCCTTCTGATAATGTTTTTAATGTCACCAGACAAGTAATTATACTGCAGTATACACGCTTTCTCAAATTTCTGACCATGACCCTTCATTTCAGATCTGTCAGTGTTCAACCCCACACCTAACAGTGGTTTATATTTTATGGCCCCAGTTATTGTAAACTTCCTGGAGAATTTCTTCAACTAGTCCCCTAGGATAACCTCTCTGCTTAAACATTTCCCCCACCTTATCCAGTTCTCCCTTCACATCCTGGAAATGGGAGGTCATCCTCACCACCCAAATGGCCTGACCTTTAACCAGGCTCTTCTTCTGCATTAGAGGGTGGTTACTTAAAAATCTAAATAAGAGTTGCAGAAATTTCTTTATGGTACACATTAGACCTGAATCCATTCTCATCATGTGAAATGGTGAAGTCCAGGTAGTTAATGTATTGCATGTTGTATGTATGTGTAAATTCCAAATAATGTGTGGTATTATTTAAATAATCCAAAAATAATGGAATGTCATCACTAGGGCCATTCCACACAAAAAAAAAAAAAAAAAAAAAAATCATCCAAGTATCTAGTGTATAACATAACATTCTTCCTGTAGGGACAGCTAAACAAGAATTTGTTTTCCCATCCCAGCAGAACCATATTCACATATATGGGGGCATATGCTGCCCCCATAGCTACCCCCTTAATCTGCTGGAAGTATTCCCCTTCAAACTACACAAAATTGTTTTCTAAAATAAGGACATAATCTCACATAAAAACATAATCCTATCATGCGAAAATGAGGAGGTCAAAAAGAAGGTTTCTTCGAATAACTCTAACCCCCTTCTCCTTAGGTATCACTGAAAAAAGGTCCTTGATATCCACAGTCAGGAGAGATAAACCTTGTTTCCATAATTCCTTTTTTTAACATATCAAGGAAGTCCCAAGAGTCTTTAACAACATGGGGAACATTTTCCAGTAAAGACTTAACCCATCCATCCACTAAAACAGCAAGTGGATGTGTTTTGGACCCACTTGAAGCTACAATGGGTCTAAAAGGGGGTTCCTGAATGCTCTTATGAATTTTAGGTATCCCAAAGAAAGTGGGAATAATAGGGAATTTGTGGCTTAAAAATTCATACAGTTCCACATTAATTCTTTGTGTTAGTACATATTCCTCAAGATATAAATCTAGCCTGGATTAGGCTATGTTAATTTCATTCTTAGATACAGGTTTGTAAACTCTTTCATCAAAAAGAATAGCCTGCATACTATTAGAATAGTCCACAGAGTTAAAAATCACCAATCCACCCCCATTATCTGGTGTCATAATATGGATACTACTATCCTGTCTCAGATCTTCCACCAACATTTCATCCCTGGAGAGGTTGTACTTCTTCCATACCTCTCACCCTAGAAACATCAAAAATCTGGACAAGGCCCATGAAAAATAGGTATAAATCTGTATGCTGATTAACATCTAATTTGCATACATAATTATGTAACCTCACCCACTCAGATGGAATTGTGGGATACCAACTTTCAAATGCAAACTGAAGAACAGACAACCAAAATATGGCACAGCAGTCCCCCTGCAGCCATTCCAATGTCCTGTTACCTGGCTATTTTGCCCCATTTAACATAAACACTAATGTGTGCATACTGCTTTACTTCTACAATGATTATTTGGATTTTATTTTTACATTTTGCAGCACAACAACGCACAAACACTAACAGACATCTCCTAAACAAAGCAATACTGTCTCACAATGAAAATGGACTTGGCATTAAAACTTCTCTGCTCTTGAAAATCACATTCATTGAAACCCACACCACACCCAAAGAAAATGCATCTGACCAGTGGTGGATAAAGATTACCTTTGGGCTGTTTTCAAATCATTGGCCCTTTGCACACAAAATAAGAAACATATATGTGTTCTTTTCTTTGATACACCATCCTGACTATATTAAGTTATATTCCTTGTATAATATAGCACTCTTGTTAGATAGGGCGCATTTTAAATTTATTGTTTGAACATTTTTCTAGTAGGCTGTACTGTAGACAATGAAACAAAATGCATGAACCAATAATGACAAAACCGCCCAATTCAGAACATTTCCATCATAAAAGTCTACTTACACACACACACACACACACACACACACACACACACAGACACACACACTATAAATAGAATGGCAGTAGTGTAAGCCATAGGCAGCTTGCACAGCTTCTCGCACTTATTTTCAATTTCAGTTTTTTTTGGAGGGATGACAAAAGGTCAAAAAACAGGGATACATTTTAAACATTGCTTGTATAATTTTGGAATGTTGCTAGAATAAGATGTCGTGTTACCACCATTCATTACACTGGCAAGTTTTGAACCCAGGACCCTATGCACTACATTCAGAGAAACAGACCAGTATGCCAAATCAGCAGTTTCCTGAAAAATAGGAAGACTGACACTTAATGGCTATCATTTAGTGAATGCAGTTCTCACTTCTCAAAATAGCTCTCAACCTCTTAGCACAAAAAACCTGGACAAAGCCAATAATGGGGGAATACAAATTCAGTTCTCACTTCTCACTCACCATAGCTCTCAACCTCTTAGCACAAAAAAAATGGACAAACAAAGCCAATAATAGGAGAATACAAATTCTCTTCTCACTTCTCACCATTACTCTCAACTCTTAGCACAAAAAATCTGGGCAATATAGCATTTGTTGAAAAGCTCTTAGATTTGACATCGTATATCTGAAATGATTTTAGTATAGTGAAACACTAAATAAATATTTCCAGTCTAGTGGTAATTACTTTATAAATGGAGTGTGGGCCTTTTTAATTTATTATTATTAACCAAATAAGTGAACTTCTCCAATTCAAGCCCTTTTCAGTCATAACCTTGACACTGTGGGGTAGCTAATTTGACCTGAAGGCTTTAGGGAAGTAAAATGAAAACACAGTGCCTATAAATAAGTTACATAGATGGTGAAAGATGTAAACTTCACACAAACAGTAAGTAACTGGTTGTCAGAACCTCAAAATGCACTCTCTCGAGGCACTCCTAAAAATGGAGAACATCGATATCTGTGCAGTAAATGAGACCTGGTTCAAGGCTCCAGAGAGCACTCCTGCAATACCAGGCAACAACTCTTACCACACTTTTTGGCTACCAAACCAGGATGGAAACACTAAAGGTGGAGGAGTGTCCATATTCACCAAGGATATTCACACCACCAGGTTAGTTGCCCAACACAATGCGTCTGAAATTCTCCAGGTGCAACTAACACTCGGTAAGACTGCAATCCAAATTGTAGCTTGCTACAGATTCCCCACCATGCCCCAAGATTCTCACTGCACCTTTCTAAACATACTGGAAAATATTAATATACAACCAAACACCCTAATACTGGGTGATTTCAACAAACCTGCCATTAACTGGGAAAACTACTCGTGCACCAACACCTTTGCCCAACGGTTCTTGGGATTCATAAATTCCAATGACCTGGATCAACTAATCCATAGTCCCACCAGGGGCTCCAATATCCTAGACCTGGTCATTAACAACATGGGAAATCGATGCTCCACACCTATGGTCACCCCCTCGTTGGTCAGGTCAGACCATAAGCTAATCACCCTTAACATCCACATCCCACCCCCACCCCCCAGTAAGTAAACCTCCATAAAAAACTTCTCCACGGCCAACTTCATGCTACTCAAGTCAGAAGTTACAAACTTCATGACACCCATGCAGATAGGAACTGAAAGTTCGACTGCTGAGTCCTACACTAAGGCACTGTACGAGCACATCCACTCATGCATGAATCGTGCCATCCCAAATAGAACCAAGATGCCCTCCTCCAAAAAAAGGAAGCCAATCTGGTGGTCCCCTGCCATAAACAAACTTTACAACAAAAAAAAAAACTGTTGCAGAAAAGAGGAAAATCCCAGGATGCAAAAAACTCCCTTACCAGCCTCAGTAAGAAGCTGAGATCCCTCATAAAATCCTCCAAAGCTAGTTACAAAAATAAAATTGCCAAAGATTCCAAAGACAACTACAAGGCATTCTATAACTATGTCAAGAATCTAAATGGCATTGCTCAGATCTGCTCTGAGCTACAACAGAATGGCATTAAATATACTGATCCCAAAGATATTGCCAATATCCTGGAAGATCGATTCAGTGCCAACTTCACCCTCCTCTCACCCCCTAAATGGCCCATCTCAATACTGGAAGATTGCCAGATTCCGGTAATAATGGCCACACAGGTAAAAAACGCACTCTTCAAAGCTAAGAATACAGCATCCATGGGACCAGATGACATCCTGGGTTGTGTACTATATGAACTACAAAATGAACTGGCACCTCACCTAAGTGTCATGTTTAATCATACCCTTACCTCAGGCTTCATGCCCACTGAGTGGCGCACAGCTACAGTTATCCCACTCCACAAGGGGGGATCCACCTTGGATCCCGGGAACTACCGCCCCATCAGTCTGACGAGTCTGATCTGCAAGGCCATGGAACGTATTATCATGGAACTTATAAACAAAGACATTGGCAACTGTTAAATAAATTTGTTAGAGTCAGACTGTAAAAATCATTGAGTTATTCAAACACAATGTCAATTAATAACAAACAATAATGCAGGAAAGCTTGAGCATCTTAAAACTCTAATGTACATTAGGAGGCAAAAAACCATACACAAAGTTTGTATAGAATTTTGACTGCTTTATTGACCAAAACACATTGGTTATATACATTTCATTATCAGTTTTGCCCACCTTACTGGTGTGGTCAGTGACAGGGTCTTTACATCATAGTAATTCATAAAAAGTGCTGAATTTGTGTTTTTCAAAAAGTCCTTTTCCCATGAGAATGTTGCAGCCTTGCAAGCAGCTGGTCAGTCACGATGACCTCCTGAGGATGTAGCCAATTCAAGGTTCTCTGATTAGTTCAAATACAATAGATGTATGTCTTCCTTAAAGCCTCCCTTTGTTTCTCTTGTCCCCAGCTGCGCACTATCAGAGATAGTGCGCACAAGGCTACTTCCCTGGTGGAGGCAGGAAAGAGGACATACATGCGAACAGATTTATTATTTTCTAACTTTGCAAAATAATCTTTACTTGAAAGACATGAGCCAGACTGCATCTGCAAGCTGCCAAGGTCAAATTTCTGATTACACTGCAGCTTGTGCTTTAAGCAATAATATGCAGGTTTATTTCTACTATTATTCTAGTAAGACAGGATTAAATGCATTAAGTACATTTATTCCTAACTAAAGCACACATTTCTCTATATATTTGATCACACAACTTATATATGTTTGAATGATTAAATACACATCTTCCTAAGCAGCACACATTGTAAATATATTTTTCTAGGCAGCATGTATGTAAATATATTTTCTAAGCAGCACACATTGTAAATATATTTTTCTAGGCAGCATGTAGATTTTTCTAACATTCTCCTCCTTTTAATGCATTTAATACTATATGAAACATAAACAGTGTTAGTTCATTTCTTAGCCTTTTCCTTTCAAGGACTTTCAGCTAAGTAAGTCATTTGTTTTATATTTCAGATAGACTTTCACTCGGTATCAATAAATTCAATTCTATATCTTGGTACATAGTTTCAGTCACTGATACATCAACTAAGTCTTTAACTAATTTTTTCACACAGGGTATCCCGCAGCAGACACATGCTCCAATTATGAGCAGTACCACACAAATTGCAATCAGAATGTTCATAAGGACCGACCCCCACCCCCCAAACAGATTCTGGAAAAAGTTCGTCAGTGGGTTTGGGCCTGGTCCTGTCATTGCTGACACCTGCTGTATTACCTCCAGGTGATCATTAATTTCATGCTGGTTGTCTGGTATGTACAGCATTCTTCTTTGATAAGCGGCCACGTACCACCTCTCGCCGCTAGGGTGAAGTCGAGAGCCATTCGGTTCTGTAATACAACTGTTCTCATTGCATTCATCTCATCAGTCACAAGTTCAAGAGCGGAAAAAGTCGCATTGCTCATTACTTCGAGAAGTTTTGACAATTTTCTCAATTCCCAAATCGATTTGACTGCTCCATAGGTTGGGAATATTCCAGCCCAGGATATAACACTGTCACTCAAGTCCATATGGGTCAATTTTTCTTTGTCCTTCACAGACGAATGATCCTTCCAGCTTGCTTCAATCTTACCCACTGGATTAGTAGGTTTTCTGACTGTATTTTCAGCTCGGTGAGCTACATCTCTTACATTACGTATTTTACCCAGGGGCAATTCTGCAGTATGTCTTATGGCTGGAACCAGATAACCCAAAAAACAACTGCCGGACCAGTTCTCAGGTAACCATTTATAGGCTTTTTCCCACAAACAAAATAACAGTTTTCTACTTTTGTACTGATGCGGGTTAACCCTGAATGAAACATTTTCTTATCTATAACAGAGAATTGTCTATATATTTCAGGAGATTTTTGCACATTTCTCAATGTTGTTTTCATCAAGCTTAAATATGAATCATAATTGTGCTGCAACTAGTACCTTGGTCTATAGGTTTTATATAACATTTGTAAGACACAGTTATGTTACAGTTACTCCAACCAACCTGGAGTGTATCATTTTTTAACAAAACAAACAATTCCTTTCTGAGTAACAGGCAAGTGTAATGCCACTTTGTCTTGTGATCTCACAGTGCCTGTGTCAAATAACAGGTTTTCCCAAGTTGCATTTATTCCCACGGAGACAGCAGACATCAAAAGTCCTCCATATGCTGTGGGTATTGCAGTACAGACCCAGCAATTTGAAACGTTCATAGTCTCTACATAAACTCGTTTCATAGCCAGGTATGTGTTAAAGTTTGGGTGCCAGTCTATAGCCAGTCCTTCATCACGTTTTATTAATTTCACTTCTGTAGTTATATGCAAGAAAAACCAAATCAACAAAAAAGTTACTACAAACATAGTTATTAAGTGTATGATCAGTAGGCCAGTGAACCAGTGTCTCTGGGGTTGTTTCACATTTTTATTCATTCTGCCTCTGGCCATCCTGTTCCTGTGGTATGTCCAAACTGAATTTCTTAACAGGTTTACAATGGGTTAAATGAACCCAAGATGCTCTCTCAGCGATTTTCACTGCAGTGGGTGTTGCCAACAGTACCTGGTACGGACCTTCCCACCTTGGACTCGCCCAGTTCTTTCTCTTTATGATTTTCAGCCAAATCCAGGACCCCGGGGTCAGCACGGCTTCTGGTTTCGTTTCTTGTTTATCTGGAAAAGAGTTCAACTGCAGAACAGTCTTATTTGTTAATAACTTTTTCATATAACTAGCTAATGAGCCATCGGCCTCCAGCTCTGCAGGCATGAGGGCCTTCCATTGTGGCACACAATATGCCCTTCCAAACACTATTTCAAAGGGGTCAAGCCCTTTACATTTGGAACAGTTCTCATGCTCAGCAGTGCTAAAGGCAGACAGCAAATCCAAGTCTTTTGAGTCTCACTCATTAATTTTCTCAACTTGTTTTTCAAAATTCCATTGTACCTCTCCACCAGTCCTGCTGACTGAGGGTGATAAGCACAATGGTTTTTCAAAGAAATCCCAAAAAATCTCCCAAGCTGCTGTATTGTCTGGTTAACAAAATGTGTCCCATTGTCACTATAAATTCTCTCCGGTATGCCAAATCTAGGAATGATTTCTTTCACTAGGGCCTTTGCCACTGTTGCTGCATCCGGATTCTAGTTGGAAAAGCTTCTACCCATTTTGAAAACATATCTATGATTACTAAACAGTATTTTTTCCCTTCACATTTGTTCAGTTCTATGAAATCCATACAAATAGTATGGAACGGATAGGGTGGTGTTGGAAAACTCCCTCGCTTTGGTTTAAATGCTCCCTGTGCATGATGTTTGCTACAAATATGACATGTTGCACAAAATTTTTGTGTATAATTCGTAAATCCATATGTTTGGAATGTTTTGTTAACTAACTGTACCATCCCCCCTGTTGAGACATGGCTCTGCCCATGGCTCAACAAGGCTGCATATCTAAATAAATTAGATGGTAATATGGGCTTCTCCTCTTTGGAGATGTACAGTCCCTCTTTAAGGATTGCTCCTCGTTTTATCCACTTTTGCTTTTCTGCTTTTGTAGCTAATGTCTGCATTGTTTTTAACATTTCTAAATCTAGAGTCTCAGAAGGTTGTAGTTCTTCATTTAAAAGCACAGTTTCTGGGTCTGAGGCAGCTTGCTTCGCAGCTGCATCAGCCCGAGCATTCCTTTGAAATTCTGTCTTGTTGTTTTGTATGGGCTGCACATTTACAGATAGCTATTCTAGTGGGTAACTGAATAGAATCTAACAGGTTCAGAATTAATTGTGCATGATTAATCGGCTTGCCAGTAGATGTTATCATTCCCTGTTTTTCCATTGTTGTGCAAAGACATGCACTGTAGAGAAAGCGTACTGACTGTCAGTATATATGTTAACACATTTGCCTTTCGCTAGAGTGCAAGCACGTGTCAAAGCTATCAATTCTGCTGCTTGAGCTGACAGGTTATGTTGCAGGGTTGTGCTTCTATGATTTTGTCATCAGTCACTACTGCATAGCCCACTAGGTTCTTCCCTGTAGGACCTCGTCTACAGGACCCATCCACAAAATGTCACCTCTCGTCAGCTAAAGGTACATCAGTAAGATCTTGTCTGGGTGTGGTTATTTGTTCCATTTCCTGTAGGCAGCTGTGCGGTATGCCATCCACAGGAATTGGAAGTAACGTTGACGGATTTAATGTTGTACAACGTTCAATTGTCATATGGGGTTGACTCAATAGTATGGTCATGCAAGAAAGATGTCTGGCAGGGGATAAAATGCTATTTTTCCTGCAGTAAAATTATCGCAACTGCATGAGGTACTCTCAACGTGAGAGGATGAAACAACACCACTGAGGCTGAAGCTTGCACTGCCATAGCTGCTGCGACTACTGCTTATACGCAGGGTGGTAATGATCATGCCACGGGTCTAACTGTGATGAATAGTAAGCTATGGGGCGTTGCTTGCCGCCATGTTGTTGCGTCAGTACTGACGTCATATATCCCGCCTACAATCTACAGTTTGGAAAAATCTCTTATGGTAATTGGAAGCCCTAAAACTAATGATGAAACTATCAGTTTTTAGTCTGCAAAAGGCTGCCTCTGCTTCCGGAGTCCAGTGTAGTGTTTCTTGTGCTGCCATTGGTGTTTTAAATATTAAATCAGCCAATGGAGCCATTTCTAAAGCATAATTGGTATCCAACCCGACAAAATTAGTCGTTCCCAAGAAAGACATTATTTCCTTCTTGGTAGTTGGTCTGGGTGCTTGTAAAATAGCTGTTTTCGTTCTTCATCTAATGTTCTGCCTTCTTTGGATATCACATATCCCAGGTATTTAACCTGTTCTTTCCAAAGTTGCAATTTATGTTTATTCACTTTATGCCCTTGCTCAGCTAAGAATTTCAGTAATGCTATTGTGTCTTCCCTACACTGTTGCTGGGTAGGGGCTGCAAGCAAGATGTCATCTACATAAAGTAGTACTTGGCTGCCCCCTGGTGGAGAAAACCCTGCCAGGTTGCTAGCCATCTCTTGTGCGAATATCGTTGGACTTTCACTATATCCCTGTGGTAGTCGGGTGTACGTATACCTTTTGCCCTGAAATGTAAATGCAAACCAATGCTGGCTGTCAGGGTGGATAGGTATTGAGAAAAATGCATTACTAATATCTACCACGGTGAAATATTTCTGTTGTGGCTTCAAATCATTTAATAAGGTATGTGGGTCTGGCACCGTAGGTGCTCTTGGTATTACCGCATCATTTACAGCTTGTAAATCTTGCACCATCCGCCATTCCCCGTTTGCTTTTTTTACAGGAAATAGAGGAGTATTACATGGTGAATCTAAAGATTCCACCAGTATCCCTTCCTTGAGTAATGCCATTATAATAGGTTTGATTCCCTGTTCTGCATCCTTGCTCAAAGGATATTGTCTTTTCCTTGGTCTAAAGGCTGATTTTGGTGTAATAACTACTGGCCCTGCTGTACGAATAAGTCCTACATCTGATTTTCCTGTTGACCAAAGAACATTTGGTATTTCACTCAAAGCCTTTTCTTCTTCTTCTATCAAGAACGCCATTCAGCTGTCTTCACTCTGTTGTAAGTGTACAGCTGGGCGTGCTTGCGTTAACCAATTCAGTTTCTGTTTCTGTACTCCTAAGTCCGATAACTTTGAGTCAGTTAGTCTCTCCCATCCTGTCACTTTGTCACCCAAGTCTACCCACCTAACATTCTTGTTTTTGGTTAGGCTAACGTGTGGTAGTTTATTGGATTTGTACAATTCCAAAAACTCCTGAGGTAACGAACAACTCACCACACTGTTGCCCTCAGTGTCCCAGTATAGGGTCCGTAATATCAGTCTATTTGCAGGATTCCTGAACAACTTTTGTTCGTATTCTTTATCAGGTCCTGGTGTGCTACAATAATATAGGGTACAATGTAATAAATGTTGCTGGTCAGTATCGAGGGGAGGCACCTTGCTAGTGGCTACATTCATCAATTCCTCGGTCACTGCCCCTGGTCCGGTTGTAACCAGATCCTGGCTGTACCAATAATAAGCCTCCCCCTCCGACCGTACTACAAAGGTGTCAGTTTGTCTCTGTGCCTCCATACCGTTCATGGTAGGGACTACTGCTATGCCAAAAAGTTGCATAAGGTCTCTTCCTAATAGGTTCATGGGGCATTTGGCAGAAAGTACTATTTTACTTCTCTGGGTCATGCCGAGACTGGATCAGTTATTGCTATATCATGGGAAAGTGGTTCCCTGTACAACTGTCCGTTTGCTGCTTTCACTAATATGAAATCAGGTGACTCAGAATGTTCCGGTAACTTTGAAGGATGTATCAAAGTTCGTGATGCTCCTGAATCACACAAAAATTTGATTTCTCTCCCTTCTACCAGAAGTGTAACTTCGGTTTCGTGTCTGCTAAATAGAGCTCTAAGCTCAGTAGTGCCAGATCTAAAACTTCACTTTCCCCAACTTCTACATCCAGTTGCATGTCATCTGCTTCTTCTAAGGTATTTACATCATCCCCGTGCTCATTAGTCTCTTCTGATAACTGCTGAGCAGCATAACTGTCATATAGTCAATCCTCATCTTCCTTATCCTTTTTCCGCAGGTGCCTTGCTCCTGCAATCCCTTGCCAAATGTCCCTTCTTACCGCAATTGAAGCATTCACCTTTTTTCTTTCTGCTCTCATAAATTTCTGAGTTTTGTCAGAGCGTTTGTTACCCTGAATATTTTGCTTACCCTTTTTGGCTGCTTGTACTACAAAACTTCCGCACCGTCTTCAGCTGTGAAGACCTGCGTTTTCTTTTTCTTTTTACTGTTAAAATGTTTTTCGGCATGTCTAGCATACTCTAACAAGGCTTGAAGCCTGCTTGTTCGGTGATCTATCATGTGCTTCGTGATGAAGCTATTGATAGGGGCAATACAACCTTTCAAAAATGCATTCTTCAATTGTTGTTCATATGAACTATCATTTTTGATTTTCAGGAACAGGCATGCCACTATGGTTATTAAAACATTCTAACAATCTACCATAGTATGCATCCACAGTTTCATTATCTTGTTGTACACACTGGTTAATGCAAGTCCAGTCTGCCCTAGGTTTCCATTTTTCAGTAATGCGGTCTGTAAGACCCTTCAATCTAGTATCTAGTTCTGCGTCACTATGTAGGAGTGGCCTGTGTTGTGCGTCACGGGCATTCCAGGTGCCACAAATCATGTGCCAGTCTGGACCTAAAATTTGTCTAACTACTCTTTCTACCTCTTCCCCATTTAAGTGGTAACTTAATCTCATACCCTGTAAATCCTGTAAAAATTTCTCAAAGTTAATTTTTGGATGGGGAATTCCTTCTGTAGCTTTTCGGATGTCTTCCGGTGTCCATGGTCTGTATACTAAGAGAGTTGAGGCCTGGCCCTCCTGTCCTGCCTCTTGGGTTTGGTACTTCTATTAATGGACAGATTTCCTCACCCTCATCTAATAAATTCCCGCTTGGTTGAACATCTAGAAGTGTTTGGCGTGTTCGGGATCTAGTCCCGATAGGTTCTCTTACAAATGGTTGTCTTAATATCCCTGTTGTCTCTGGGTAGCGTGGGGGTCAGCCCCCTCCGCTTCATATTCTGAGTAAGGCATCGGTGGGCGTGGTAGGAGGGACCGATGCTACTATTACATTATTATCCTCTTTGTCTAAAAATAATGCCTTTGCATTTTATTTTTCTGTTCCTTCGGTTCGCTTCCTCAATCCACCTATGTGCTTGAGGAACACCCAACTGTCGTTGCTTTTTTGCCTGACCTTCTGCGTCAGATTTTAACTGTCTTAAAAGTTTTATTAATGCCATTTTATCCAATTTACCATCAAAGTCATACTTGTTAACCCATGTTGCAAAATATCTCACATTATCTGCTCTCTGTAATTGCATATATTTTGCATCTTCTGTTAGGGGCGGGTCACGTGACCCTTTAGTGCACTCATTTCCCATGTCTCTGAAAGAGAAAAAAGAAGAGAGAGAGAGAGAGAGAGAGAGAGAAAAACAACAGAACTGTTACGTAACCCTTTCTCTTGTACCACGTGGTATCTCTATTCCCGTTTCACAGTAGTGTCTAGAATGACTGTTTACTTTGTTTTGCTTTATTTCCTGATCTATGACTCAAGATACAATACTTCGACTACCTCTCTCCCTGCTATCACAAACCTTAGCAATAGCACAGTGTAACCTGGTCCCCGATCTAAAACAAAAACAAAGAGAGGAATTCTGCTTACCCGAGCCTCCTGCTTATGTTTGATAGGCTTTTTAGGACCCAGTTTTCCGCTTTTTGGCCACAGATCAGACAAGTGGACAGCCTCTTTGGGCACGACAATTCAGTCGGAGGTCTTTCCTTCTTCTGCGCAGACTTCAATACCACCTATATATTCTGACCTGTAGCTTACCAAGGGAATTCCGGTCCGAAGGACCAAGATGTTAAATAAATTTGTTAGAGTCAGACTGTAAAAATCATTGAGTTATTCAAACACAATGTCAATTAATAACAAACAATAATGCAGGAAAGCTTGAGCATCTTAAAACTCTAATGTACATTAGGAGGCAAAAAACCATACACAAAGTTTGTATAGAATTTTGACTGCTTTATTGACCAAAACACATTGGTTATATACATTTCATTATCAGTTTTGCCCACCTTACTGGTGTGGTCAGTGACAGGGTCTTTACATCATAGTAATTCATAAAAAGTGCTGAATTTGTGTTTTCAAAAGTCCTTTTCCCATGAGAATGTTGCAGCCTTGCAAGCAGCTGGTCAGTCACGATGACCTCCTGAGGATGTAGCCAATTCAAGGTTCTCTGATTAGTTCAAATACAATAGATGTATGTCTTCCTTAAAGCCTCCTTTTGTTTCTCTTGTCCCCAGCTGCGCACTATCAGAGATAGTGCGCACAAGGCTACTTCCCTGGTGGAGGCAAGAAAGAGGACATACATGCGAACAGATTTATTATTTTCTAACTTTGCAAAATAATCTTTACTTGAAAGACATGAGCCAGACTGCATCTGCAAGCTGCCAAGGTCAAATTTCTGATTACACTGCAGCTTGTGCTTTAAGCAATAATATGCAGGTTTATTTCTACTATTATTCTAGTAAGACAGGATTAAATGCATTAAGTACATTTATTCCTAACTAAAGCACACATTTCTCTATATATTTGATCACACAACTTATACATGTTTGAATGATTAAATACACATCTTCCTAAGCAGCACACATTGTAAATATATTTTTCTAGGCAGCATGTATGTAAATATATTTTCTAAGCAGCACACATTGTAAATATATTTTTCTAGGCAGCATGTAGATTTTTCTAACAGCAACCTTAAAATACTGGATCCCACCCAGTTTGGGTTTGTGAAGGGCCAATCTTGTCTCCTGAATCTTATTGGCTTCTTCAAATCAGTCTCCAGAGCCGTGGACGAGGGTAAGGCAGTCCACACAGCCTATCTGGACCTCACCAAGGCCTTTGACACCATCCCCCAGTCTGGAATCATAGATAAACTTACTAAGCTGGGCATTAATCCCTACATCACTTGATGGGTTGCCAACTAGCTTACTGACAGAACCCACACTGTAAAAGTAGCTGACTCCAAATCCAGCTCCAAGACAAGCGACAAGTGGAGTACCTCAGGGTTCAGTTCTGGGACCTCTCTTGTTTGGCATCTACTTCTCTGAAGTACAGGCCAATACTAAGGGACTCCAGCTAACAAAGTTCGCAGATGACTGCAAACTGGGAGCCATTATTGAATCCCCAAATGATGTGGATACTCTACAAAAGGGCCTTACAGAAACATATGCTTGGTGCCAAAGCCATGGGCTCTAGCTCAATGCCAAGAAATGGATAGTTATCCCCTTTGGGAAAATACAAGTACCCATGAATTATCACATAGGTGGCAGTACACTAAACACCGAAAGTGTGATAAAAGACTTAGGGACACAGGTGGACAGTGGTCTCACCTTCAATAACTACATTGCCACAACAGTCAGGAAATCCTTCTATGTGGCACACCTCATCACTAAGGGCTTTTCATCCAGAAAAAAGGAGGCCATTGTCCCACTGTACTCATCCCCCAATAGACCCATTATAGAATACAACGCCCTGTTTGGTATGTACCTCTCAAGACATCTGCAACAACTGGAAAGGCCGCAGAAATACCTCACTAAAGGAATCACAGGCTTAAAACAGATGCCCTATGCTGACCATCTTAAAAAACTCCAGCTATACTCTGTCGCATATCTTCCACTCTGAGGTGATCTCTGCTTAACATACAAGGCCATGTCAAACCCAGAGCTGTTGGACATGCTACACTTAAAGAAATCCCAATCCCTCAGAGCCACACGCTCCAGGGATCTAAGTCTTGTCATCACAATAAACAAAACATGCTGGAGGGATAGGTTCCTGACCCAGAGACTCCCCAGACTCTGGAATAGACTGCCCATACATGTCAAGCAGAGTGCCTCTTTGGCCCTCTTCAAAAGGAACCTTGATGATTGGATGGGAGAATGGAAATTCACCCCAGGGATCACGACAGTCACCCTGCTAGACAGGGGTCCAGGGAAGTAAATAGTGTGGGAAGAAATAGCCAGGGAATTGTTATGGCTAGGCTTGTATAGGCCCTATGGCCAATAGCCTAGTACCAACCTATGAATCTATGAACCCTGGACTGTGGTGGTATGAGGCAGAAACCTTAAAAAACAAGCCTGTCCTGTATAGCTTGTAGCAGCCATGGATAAGCATTTCTCCAATCTACACTGGGAAAACAGACTCTCATGTAAAATCAGAAATATGAACACATCTAGGTTTAACATTAGAGGTACTTAATGAAAATTCAGTTTTACTATAGGTGTTCTATAAATTATGAAGTCTGTCATGGCACTAGGAAAAGAACAGTGCTGCATTTAAAAATGCAAGTGAAAGCTAGGAGATACATTGTACCAGGGTTTTATAACTCTTTAATTATTACCTGTTTTACCCAAAGTCATTTAGTACAGGTATAGGAACTTGTAGTGTGTTTACATGGCCATGTCTGCATTGATCTGAGTCCAATTTATGCTAACTTTTCTCACTCTTAAGGAGAAGTTACTCATTCAAATCCTGTCAGTGCCAAGCACTTAGTATGTGTCTTAAAAAAAGTCACCCCATAACTAGGACATAAATGCAAGCAGATTTTGCATATTAGCTGGCTTCTTCCTTATAAACAATGTGAAGAAGCTATTTGAGTCATACATGATTATGCAAAAATTAAATGTTATTTTATTGTGTTTATATTTTCTAAAGATGATTTACAATGGAACCAAATATATTGCTAACAAATATGTTATATTAATTTAAACTTCTTGAATAATATATAATTTGTATGATGCCTATTAAGTATAATTTTTTTGAATATTAGATTTAAAGAAACAAAAAATGTGGTTTATTTCAATCAAGACTATACAGATGGGGAAATGAGGCAATTATGACTTTATTTAAGAGTCTTGATTCCAGAGTACATAGCCTGTGCCTATATGAAAGGGTTTGATTCTATTTTAACCAGTTTACAGACAACGGATGTAAACTGTCATAGTAAATGCATGAAACATCTGTGCTTGTTCCTTCTCTATACATTGTCCACTATCCAAACTGGCTCACAATGCAGACAGCAAACCTCATCTTCAGTTTAGTATAGCTGTATAGCTGATGGCAAATGTATAGCACTTTTTAATGAAAAACTGCAAAATGACACTAATGATAATTGGAGAGGAAATGTGTCCTATGAGTTATTCTTATAAAAAATATAGTACCAACAATTGTTGTGGCAGTATCTTAAAATATCTCTCATCCCACACACACACACACACACACACACACACACACACACACACACACACACACACACACACACACACACACACACACACACACACACACACACACACACACACACACACACACACACACACACACACACACACACACACACCACTTTCATTACCTGCCGAGTAGTCTTCATTCTTTCTGGCCAGACCATCTGTTCCCGAACATAAAATAATCCATTATGGCATTCCCACTCGCATTTCGCCAATAATGCATTAGAAGAGTGCCGCTCCCACTTGCATTTGAGCAGCCAGGCCAGCCGAAAATGACCTGAGGTCCTTGAGCTCAATTCCAACAGGCTGGTAGCCCTGATGGAGCTGATATCATCACGCACATGATTACATCAGCTGAAATAATGGGAAAATTAAAAAACAAAAGAAAAAATGGGAAATGAAGGGGTGCCACTCGGGAATCGTGGCATCCCTTCATTTGGACCCCAAAACTCGGTAAAAAACAAGTAATTCGGTATGGTTGGGAGGTATGCCTTCTTCCTGTTCCTACAGTGAAGATTGTAATACACATTCAATAGGGGGTATAGTGGTGAATTAAATGTACTCTTTGTTTTAAGTATGGAATGCCTATTTTCAGGACTTTCTGTCTCTCCCCATCTTGTTCAAAAAACATAATGCTGAAATTAAGCTTCCTCAAATATATTTTAAATTCTACCAAGCTGTCCACTATATCTACTTTCCTCTTGGGAATAAATTTGAAACCTTTGGAAAATAATCTGAAATATTCCTCAGTAACCACCCTATCTATGTAATTATAAATGGTGTACCCATTATATGTGTTAATTATCTCTTTCTGAAGTTGCCCCCGCCCCTGTAATGGTTTATGTTCTGTGGTTGAAATGTATAGTTTGTTGGGTATTGTCCCTTCTCTAAACATTTGCTTGCCAGTCTGAGTGTCTTAATACCTGAAAATTATGTTCAGGATTTTCACAAGGTACATCATAACTGATATGGTTATCATATCTTACATTCCTCTTCCACCCCAGGCTGTACTTCCCTCATAGAATCACCTTGTCTCACTTCAAATCTCCCATTTTCTACAGGGCGAATGTCTACTGAATGCGGCAGTGGGTATACTTTCCTATTTTTATATTGCTTAGCATCCCTTTCCAATTTCCGTTTCTTTTTAAGAAACAAAGAGTAACTTCTATTTTTCTACCTTGTCTAAAATCCTGCAGTAAAATTCACAGTATTGCGGAAACAATAAAGCATCACTTTACAAATGGATATTATGTATTTTAAAGAATGTATTGCATTGAAAATTGTACCTCAGGGCTTAAAGATGTACAAATTTCCCTTTGGTATAATTTATGATGAAAGTGTTGTATAAGATTTTGTTAGCTTTTTTGATGCATATGGCTTGGAGTTTCTTAAAAAAATCTTGTATTATTATGAGAAACAAGTTACTGCTCTAGGTAAAGAGGTTGAAAGCATTTCATTTGTGATGACTTATGCTTTATTTATGATTTATGTGATGCTGGTTAGCTTAATAATGTCCTATGACCCTATGAACATCGAACATGTCAATGTTGCTCTAACTGACACGTGCTATGTTGACGTGTGGATATGCAGTATCCCTACAAAGGTTATTACAATCTGTGATATGAGCTAATGTGCTGATGTCCACTGCTAACAGATTATTACATGCTCCTTCTATAACATCTATAGTAATATGCCTACTGAGAACTACTGACAAGGTATGGTAACATTTTGTGTATATTGTTGGCTTATTAAGGCATATGTTGTTGTAGTTGGGAAGATCAATATTCTGCTCAGTTCTCATTCCACCATCACAGACTTGCAATATGGCACAGATGTCCATGTATCTACCTACCATCATTAAATGCTCTAGAACAGACATCAGTACAAAATCACACTGATTACATGGGCATATAAGTCTAGTTTCATCCACATGTTGTGATGCTGTGATATACACAACAATATCACACATTTTAATTCAATTGCAACTCTGGAATTCATTGTATGTCCAGTTGTGTTGCTATTCCCAATGATTATTAACATGTTTAGCAACACCATAGTGTGACTAATAGCATTTGTGTCAGGAAATGTTCTGCATGAGCCACAGACAACTGATATGCAATGTGTCCTTATATGGCATCAGGCTGCTGAAACAAATCTTTCACATGAAACACATATAGACGTATATTGTGCAATTTATGTAAGTACATAGTGTTGGTTCAGTTGTATTACTGTGTGAACAGTACCAGTGTATGGAATGTGATGCAAGACCAAGGTTGTATTTGGAGCTCTTTTCACAAATGATTTATTTCAATAAATGTAAAATGTTAAGAGGAATACAGATGTAAACACTGAGCTGCTTGTGGCTGCCACAACTGGATAATATAGACAATCTGATCACCTGACAGTTTGTCTCACACTTCACCCCCCGTCGCCACTGGTCATCAGCCAAAGTATACATGTAAACATTACTCAGCTTTTATTCTCAAGAAGCAACTCATCTGTGCAGTCTCTACAGCTAATAACACAGAATCAATGGGCCTTGACAACATCACAGGTTACCTTAGTGTGACTTAAATCTGCCCTAGCAGACACAGTTGAATCCCTACTTCAACACAGCCTCCAGACAGCCTGTGTTGTTGTAGGAGGGTGTACA
Source organism: Protopterus annectens (assembly GCF_019279795.1). Lineage (NCBI taxonomy): Eukaryota > Metazoa > Chordata > Ceratodontiformes > Protopteridae > Protopterus > Protopterus annectens. The sequence continues at coordinate 849,066,745 of NC_056737.1, read as the reverse complement.
GCAACATGCATCCATTTGATGGTTGGGGGGGGCATCACCAGGAGAGGCTGGCATAATGGTTAACGTGTTTACCTTACAGACACATGGTTTGATTCTCATATGGGGTAATTGGCTAGGCTCAAAATGGCCAACAAGGGAAGTTAGCTTAGTACTAATCTATGAACCTGATGCCTGCAGTTACATACCCGCACTCCTGACTCTCCTCATCTGTGAGGTAGACCAATGAGTCATCACGGACCTTATTAAAAAGGATACAGGTAGTCTCCCAAATGTGTATCAATCCCATGTTTGATTTGTTAAGGCTACATCATGTCTGTTGCATTTGTATGACGCCTTCAAGAAGGTCACCAGGGGCACGCATGGGGTAAACACTATCATCCTGCATAACTTGACCTGTCCAATGCATGTCACACAAATCCACACTCAGATATTACAGAGAAACAGTCTCAAGTGGGCATAAACACATATATCACCAAGTGGGTAGACAACTGGATCACATACTTGAAGGATAATGTCAAACTGTGTTTTGCCACCTTTATCTACCATCCAGTGACAGGTCTGTACCTCACTGTTCTGTACTATGCCCTTTTGCATGTACCTCCCAACACATTTTCCAGGGATGAGTTACTCAAGTGTATCACTTTTGCCACAGTGAGCTCCCAAACGACTTATCAGCCATACCTAAGTTTTTTTTTTTTTTTTTTATGCATAATCATTAGGAATTTACAGAGCAGAACCTCCTTCAAGGTGTTCTACAACATACATACGTGCTACATGTTCCTGTGATGCAGATGGTAAATATAACTGATTGACAACATTGATAGTATGGGTTACATTTGTGAAGGTTTGAATTGTGGCATATATATGCCATGCAAACCTGTCAACTCACCAGGACTGCTTGCAATTTCAACTACAGATGTAACAGTGTCCCTCTTAACCAATCCAAAAGATGTTAATTTTTGAGGAAGGTGTGCTTGATTTCCCTCATAGATTAATAACAAAATATGATAGTTGTACAAGTGTGCTCTTGCAGAACCATGTATAATAACTCACAATTGCATATGTTCTGTCAGTGACGGGTCTATACCATATGAGCGAATCGCACAGATTGTGAACGCTCATAATATTGAATGTACCGAACCGCGAGCTTCCTATTTTGGGGGGCTGCACCCCCCACACACCCCCTGCTAAATATATATTCCAACTCCGAGATTGCACTACAGTGAGGAAAGGGCAAATATCCCATTCTTCACTGTACCGCGATCTCAGAAAAAGCACTTCGAGGTCCGGTACGTTCGATATTATGAGTGTTCGCAATTTGTGCGATTCACTCATATGATATATTCCCCTCAGTGACACAGAGTAATGGTGGTATGATTCTGATATTGTCCATGATTGCGCGTGCTTCTGTTTACTGTTGTCCATGAGCCTGTTGCTGTGTGTCCCTCTTGGTTGAGACCTATGCTGACATTATGTTCATATTCAGTCAACTCGTTTTGTAGAGCTTCACAATATGCACCTACCCCTATTGTATATACTGTCCTTGATAACCGTCCTCTACAGTGATCATGTCAGGATGCATATATCATGAAAAATCTTCTCCATCGATATGTCACCATGTGTGACAGTCACATAATACACAATTACTAAGTGATGATACAACTATACCCTCACAGGCCGTGTAAACAGCAATATGTACATGTGATTAGTGTTCATGCTACAACTGTCTTGTCTTTGTGGTGTACGCACATTGACATACCCTCATCTGCTGTACATTAGCATTTCTCCTGTCCTCTTTTCCTGTGTTCATTCCTACAGCTCATGTGTGTGTGTGTGTGCCTCTTTTCAAAACACACCCTATGAATAAGTATTTATAATGCAGTCTATGTACCCTTGCTGATCACTAGCAGAACTTTTATTCAGTATGCCTAAAATAGGTTTGCACTCCACTCTGCACTGACTATACTTTCATATAACGTGTTAGAACTGTAAACATTGTTTTATATTAAGGCCTGGTAGTCATTGTGGCTTTCTGTGTAAACCCACAGACCTAGTTTGCTCATAGGTAAGTAGGTTTACATGCATGCAGGTGTTCTTGTTACTTTACATGATTTCCTGGCCAGCAACAGTATTGCAGGCCATGAAACCGTGCTTGTATTTGTGTAAGTGCAATATGCAGCATGCCTATACAACTAGCACTGCTGCTCATCTCACTATCATGTAAACTCCATATAGGTTTGGCGCTAAGCCTACATGAAGTTTATTGAATCCTCAGGATGATCTTTTCTCCCCCAATCATTGTTAAAATTATTGTTTCATATTATCTTATGCTTGGAACTGTGCATTTCTAAATCAGACCTTGTCCTGTTCAACTTGTTTATTTTGGTTGCCAAAAGGGTTTGTACAAAAAGATGGAAGCTAATTCAACCATCACAGGTGTGTGAATGATGAGCTCAGTCAGAGATTTAAAATTAACAATTTCTAAACTCCACAGCAAGCAATCTATAAATGAGAAATGGACAAATTGGTCCCATTTGTATGATCCAACATAATGTAGTTATGCCATGCGCCTTGATTTTGGTGAATTGATTCAGTTATAGTAACCTACTGATCTATGTCACCATGGTGTTGTGTTTAAGGGATGTCTTGCAGAATATGATACTTTGATATTATGGGGTTGCATAGTTATGCTTTATATCTGTTGACCTTTATTTAGTGGGTTAGTCACTTTTCCTCCTCAAGTGTTCTAAAATTGATATTTTTTTATGGTGACATGAATTACTGTTTAACTTATCAATTGTTGCAGTTGCTTGTCTTTTAATAAAAGGCTGTATGTCAAAAAAAAAAAAGTAGCAGCAATGTGAACCTAATGGCCAAGCTCTGAAGAGTATAAACTCACAAGGGAGTGTGTTCTACATATACAGAAAGAAATGACCATTTCATCATGGCTGACTTCCTTTTGGAGAAGCATATAGATACTTAGCTTAGTATTGTGGCTGTATCCACATAAGGATTATTTTAGAAACCTACCTCAGATATAAAATGCTGAAGATAGATAATGCTAAAAGGGCAATTTGAGCCATTGTGTTTTAATCACTACAGCTGGGGGCATAAAAAGCAAAGCTGCAGCATGTACTGCATTGAAACAGTACACCGTAAACTGAATTTATCTGAAGCACTTAAGATTTTTCTGAAATAAGATTAATGTTTGCCAAGGTGTTTGAGACTGACTTAACCATAGGCCCCTTCAGAGAAGGGCATGTAGTAGATTATAGGTTCATAGGTACATAGGTTTATACTAGGCTATCTGCCCTAAGGCATTTATAAGCCTAGCCCAAATTTTTGTGGCTTACGCCACCCCTTATATGAAAAAATACTGTGCCCATTAGTTTGTTGTGCCTCTGTCCAGCAGTGACACAGAGATGATTCCCGGGGTAAACCTACGATCTCCCATCCACAGGTCAAGATTTCTCTTGAAAAGAGCCAGCGAGGTGCTCTGCCTCACAAGGACCGGGATTTTATTCCACAGCATAGGGAGTCTCTGAGTGATAAATCTATCCCTCCAGCACGTCCTATTTATATCCGTGCTAAGGTTTAAGTCACTTGCTCTAGTGGTTTTGGTGGATTTGGATTTTTTGAGGTGGAGCATGTTCATTAATTCCGGGTTGGACATGGCCTTGTATGTCAGGCACATGTCACCTCTGAGCAGACGGTATGCGACTGAATAGAGCTGGAGTTTCTTCAATCTGGCAGCATATGACAGATTTTGGAGTCCCTTTATCCTTTTGGTGAGGAACTTTTGGGGTCTCTCCAATTGCTGCAGATGTCGGGTGAGATACATCCCGAATGGGGCATTGTACTCAATCATTGGTCTGATAAGTGAAGAGTACAGGGGAACAATGATCTCACTAGATCTGGATGTGAATCCCTTCATGATCAGGTGGGCAATGTAGAAGGTCTTTCTAACCACTTTAGCAACATGAGTGTCAAAAGAAAGGCCACTGTCAACCTGGGTCCCCAGGTCCCTGATAACCTCTTCTGTGCTTAGTGGATTGCCACCTATATGGTAGCTTGGGGTTACCTTGTTTTTCCCGAAGGGTATGACTATACATTTTTGGGCGTTTAACTTCAGGCCATGGCTCTGGCACCAGCTATCTGTTTCCGTGAGTCCCTTCTGAAGGATATCCGTGTCCGATGCACTTTCCACTATGGCCCAGTTTGCAGTCGTCTGCAAACTTTGTCAGCCAAAGTCCTCCCATGTTGGCCTGTACTTCTGAGAAGTAGATGCCAAACAATAGGGGGCCAAGGACCGAGCCCTGTGGGACACCACTTGTGACTGGCTTGGAGTCTGACATAGCGCCAGCAACTCTAACCCTGTGGGTTCTGTCTTTAAGCCAGTTTGCAACCCATCTTGTGACATATGGGTTTACATTTAAGCTGGTAAGTTTTTCTACAATACCCGAGTGGGGTATTGTGTCGAAAGCCTTTGCAAGATCAAGGTAGGCTGCATGGACTGCCTTTCCCTCATCAATGGCCTTGGTGACTGTTTCGAAGAAGTCGACCAAGTTCAAAAGGCATGATCTTCCCTTGACGAAGCCAAACTGGGTCGGGTCCAATGTCTGCAAGTCCCCTATATCTTTGTTTATGAGCTCCATTATGATCCTCTCCATAGCTTTGCAGACTAGACTTGTTAAGCTTATGGGGTGGTAATTACCAGGGTCCGTAGAGGCACCGCCTTTGTGGAGTGGGACCACAGTTGCCGTACGCCACTCCTTGGGCACGTATCCTGTGGTAAGGCTGATATTAAACAGCTGCCTTATGTGCGGGTTTAATTCCTCATTTAGCTCGTGTAGCACACAGCCGGGGACACCATCCGGTCCCATTGATGCTGTGTTTTTAGCTTTAGAGAGCAGCTTTCACCTGCGCATTTCAGATGTCTGGGAGGCTACACTCTGCTGGGATAGTTATCTCTCCTTTAGGGGGGGGAGGGGGGTGAAGTTTGCACTGAACCTGTCTGCCAGTATGTTGGCAATGTCTGTGGGTTCAGTGATTTTTGTATCATTTTGGACTAATTCTGAGCATATCTGGGAGTTTCCACCCAGGTTCCTAACATAGCTGAAAAAGGCCTTATGATTGTCCTTTGAATCCAAGATAGTTTTTCTCTCTAAATTGGCCTTAGTTGATTTTATGAGTGCTCGCATTTTTTTACTAATAATGATCAGGGGTGACTTCCCTTTTATGGATTTTGTTCTATCATGTAATAGCTTTCTCCTCTTATTGTAAAGTTTGTTAATGGCTGGGGTCCACCAGATTGGACGTTTGCCCTTTGTGGAAAGAGTCTTGGTTTTATTTGGGATTGCCTGATCCATGCAGTCCTGGAGGTGTTCATAGAAGGCATTTGTAAGGGCTTCCGCAGCTTGGGTTGTGGTTTCCACTGGCTCAGGGGCCTTGAAGGATACCACACCAGTCTTGAGTAGTGTGAAGTTTGCTTAAGAGAAGTTCTTCACTGTGGTCTTTTTTGTTTGGAGTGGGGGCGGGATGTGGATTTCCAGTGAGATTAGTTTATGATCAGATCTCACCAATGAGGGATATACTTCCAGTGTGGAGCATTTTGTCCCCATGTTTGTGATAATGAGATCTAGTATATTTTCTCCTCTCGTGGGAACAGTGACTAGCTGTTCCATGGCATTTGAATTTATGAACTCCAGGAACCGTTGGGCTAGAAAGTTAGGGCTTGAGTAATGTTCCCAGTCTATATTCTCCAGTATACACAAGGTACGAGTATAGAAACACCTGAAGTCAAAAAAATCCACGTAAACGTACTTTAATGAACCTCCGTTTTCGCCTCTACAAACATAGAAGCTTCATCAGACAAGTGAAAAGGCGCCAAATGGCTCAATTTAAAACATTAGCCACATACTATGATGTCATTTCCTTAACAACAACATAAATGATGAGTATTTTATTTCAAGGGCGAAAGTTTATATTTTACTAAAATTAATATACACAAGTTTAAAATCCTAAGCTAAGCCTCAACATATACATGTTCCTATTATAACACTAAAATTCAATATTTAAAGTGTTTTTATCTATTTATTATTAATGTTAAACACAACCGTACAATCATGAATTAAAAAATATATGTATTAAAAATATTTTTAAAAGAGTGCCTAATTCCACATCACTAAAGGAGAAATAAGTGTCACACACCACTATATGTATACAAACAGCTTGATGCTACCTCAGGTAACTTTTATATTTTAAAATAGCAGAAATATTACAGGCTTCATTCAGCCCTGGAGTAGAAAAAGCATCCAAAAGAAGTTGCCATTCCAATTCTTTTATTTCAAGTAGAAGAGGCTGAGGGCCCCCTCTAATGCCTACCTTAACAAGGTCAATACCCATAAAATAGAAACTATGACCAGCATGGTTTAAAATATGTTTGGATAGGGCATTGTCGCTCTTTTTGTTCTTAATAGCATAATTATGCTGGTAAACACGGTCCCGTAATCTACGGTCCATTTTACCAACATAAAATGCTTGGCAACAGTCGCACAAAGCGGCATAAATCACTGATTTTGTTAAACAGTTGATTTTGTGTTTAATAAAATACTTCTTGCCTTTAATAGTAAATGAGCCCCCAACTTTTAAAAGACTACACAAATTACAAGAGCCACAAATAAATGGCCCAGTTTGTCTTGATGGAGGCTGTGGGGAGTCCGCTGTCTGTAAAAGTTCTTTTAAATTACTACCCCTCCTAAAAACAAAAGAAGGGTATGAGCCTAAAATATTAGATAAAGGGACACTATTTTGAATAAAATGCCAATTCTTCTTAACAATAGAACAAATATCATTGACGTGCTTGTTATGAGTAATAATCAAGCTCGTCTTATAATCGCATTTGGGCACTTGGTGCATTACCAAAGTGTCAACAGTATCATGTTGAGAAAGAACAAGTTCTAAAGAAGAAGAAGGATCAGACAAACAACTATGGATGGTAACAATGGTTTGTTTACTATTCTGGAGAATAGGTTTATAAAACCCATTGTCTCTTTTAAATTTGACTTCTTCCACTAGATTATCTAGTAAATCAATAGGATAACCCCTATTAAAGAACATGTCTTTCAAAATGGAACACTCATAATCAAAAGCCATATTAGTGCTGCACATACAGGCAGCTCTAACCAATTGCCCTTTAATTATTGATTTCTTTTGTTTCCAAGGGTGGTTACTGGAAAAATGCAGGAAGCTATTACAATAGGTTTGCTTCCTGAAAATTGTAGACAAGAATGCTTTGTTGTCAAAGTCTTTAGTCAATTTGACGTCAAGGTAATCAATTTCATTAGGCGAAAATTTGTACGTAAATTTTAAGAATGTAGAAGAAGTGTTCATGTAGTCAATCAACACAGAACAAGTATCTTCCCCTCCCAGAATAAGTAGAAATACATCATCTAAAAAACGTGTGTAAAACTTAATAATGTTTTTAAACCTGGGATTATTTAAAAGAAAAGTGTTCTCCCAGTAAGCAACAACAAGGTTTGACACACTGCCGCCACAAGGGGAACCCATGGCGATACCTCTTTTCTGTATGTAGTAACAATTGTCAAAGATGAAAAAATTAGAAGACAAGATAATGTTTAAAAGCAATGTAACTACAGCAATCTCATCTTTTGGAGCCTTCAAGCTCAGAAGCATTAATTCAACCCATTCGACCGCCTCTTGGTGTGGGATAGAAGTGTAAAGATCAACCACATCAATGGTTAAAAAATTAAGGGACGGATCGAATGGGATGTCGTTAATAGACTTCAAAAAAGACCAAGAGTCTTTACAGATTTGAGGGATCAAGCCAAGGTATTTGGAGATAATAGAATCCACTACTCTTGCACAAGGGTGTGTAATAGAACATCTCCCGTCTACTAGGGCATGCATAGGTGGGTCACTTAAGTTTTTATGGATTTTAGGGATCCCAAACATAACTGGGACCCTTGGGAAAGAAATGTTGATAAAGTTAAAAGTGTCAATATCTATTCTCCCTTCAATAAACAAATCCCTGAAGTAGCCCTTGATCCTATTATATTGCCCTGTGATCTCATTCAACGAAGACAACTCATAGGCGGGAGAGTTCAGGACAATTAACATCCTTTCAATATATTCATCCTTATCTAGTATGACTAAACCCCCACCCTTGTCGGGTTTAATAACCCTAATAGGGAGCTTACACATGTCTTTTAAAGGTGACATCTGATTAAGTGAGGTGTTACTCTGGTGGTCGAACCATTTAATCTTTTCAAATAATTGTCTTAAATCCAGTTCACAAACGTTCTCAAAGATGTTCAAAATAGGGTGCAAAGGAGGGTTAAAAACACTCAATAATTTAAATAAAGGCCTTTCACCTGATGCTTCACCATTAAATAAAACTTTGAGATTTAAACTGCGAACAAAGCATTTAAAATCAATCAATAATTTAGGTAAATTCAGTTTTTGATCAGGCACAAACGTAAGCCCAAAAGCCAGCAAGTCAATCAAGTCATTTTCAATGTCAACTTGGGAGAAGTTATACACTTTAAAGTCTCCCTTAGTGTTAATCAAAATAGTTGGTTTCGAAGAAGAAGTAGGATTAGCACTAAGCAGATTGTTCACAGTCTCTATTTGTAACTGTTCTTGTTCCTTTGTCATTGGTAATTCTTGCGCCCTAAAAAAGGCTTCGCTTGGCCTTTATAATTAGGGCGATTACCTTGGTTGTCATAATTCGACTTAATTCTACTACTCCTTCTTGGTCCTTGTGTAGAAGGACCCTCGTCCCCATCATCAAACTCATAGTCGCCTTGTGCTAAGGCAACATCACAAGGCATTTCGCCTCTATTGTCAACACTTTTGCTGTGGCCATCAAGTGGTTTGCTCGCTTTGATAGTGTTCCTATAAAGATTAGGATAAGCAGAACAATTGGCATAAGCTTGCCTGTCTCTAGAAAGTTTTTTTGTTTTATTTGATTTAAGTTTGACTAGTAATGCATCAATGCTCTGAAATATGCGGTTATAATCATATTTGTAGCGTGTAAAGTTAGTGTCAATTTTGATTTTATCATCAAGTTCACTAGTTTCCACCAAAAGGGCTGTGATATAATTAGAATAGTGTTTAACCATTAAATCTAACAATTCCAAGCCTTGTTTATTAAAAAGGCTAGCAAGGTCATCAGTAAACTGAGAATCGTGAAAAAGCCCAGTGGGAACAAATGAGCTTCTTAAGCCCTTAGGCACGATCTTTTCTTTTAGACACTGTTTAAAATAAGAGACTTCTAGTTGAAGCCTCTTTATTTTTAACATATTACTGTCAAGGGTTTTAAGATTCACTGTAATATTATCTGCACAATTACCTGAAGTATCTTCTCCTGTAGCCGGTGAGCTTGATGGAAAATAAGCTCCAAAGTCAAGGGCTTCAAGATTCCCAGCCCATTCCGAGAAAGTGGGCACACCAATAAGCCCAGGATTGTTGTGAACGTTGTTATTCAGGCCAATAGGTTCAGTATTCTGCCTTAAAACCCAAGCACCGCTATTAGGTTGTTGACGATGGTTGTTACTATCATCCGAGCATTCTACGGCACTACTCCTTACAGTAGGGTGTGTTTGTTCTATGATAGTCATCTCGGTAGTTGGGGAAAGTCGCTGAGGTTGCCCTGGCTGAATGACATCGGAAAAAACACTCGGCAAGCTGTTTTGTTTAGGAACCAGCAAACTAGAGTGAGAGTTCCCTGATGTTGACGCTCCATTAACTTCTATCCTGTCCAAACGGGAATTAAGCACTTCAAGCCGTTGGGTCAGCAGTAGCAAAAGCTCATCAGTGCTCTTCGGGTCTTCCATAACCGGAGTGTTGCCAGACCCGAACAAAACAGGTGTTCTAGGACTCGTAGTACCGTTAGCAGACATACTTGATGAAAAAACAAAAAAAACAAACACCAGTATACACAAGGTACGAGTATAGAAACACCTGGAGTAAAAAAAATCCACGTAAACGTACTTTAATAAACCTCCGTTTTCGCCTCTACAAACATAGAAGCTTCATCAGACAAGTGAAAAGGCCCCAAATGGCTCAATTTAAAACATTAGCCACATACTATGATGTCATTTCCTTAACAACAACATAAATGATGAGTATTTTATTTCAAGGGCGAAAGTTTATATTTTACTAAAATTAATATACACAAGTTTAAAATCCTAAGCTAAGCCTCAACATATACATGTTCCTATTATAACACTAAAAATTCAATATTTAAAGTGTTTTTATCTATTTATTATTAATGTTAAACGTAACAACCGTACAATCATGAATTAAAAAAATATATGTATTAAAAATATTTTTAAAAGAGTGCCTAATTCCACATCACTAAAGGAGAAATAAGTGTCACACACCACTATATGTATACAAACAGCTTGATGCTACCTCAGGTAACTTTTATATTTTAAAATAGCAGAAATATTATCATTTATGTTGTTGTTAAGGAAATGACATCATAGTATGTGGCTAATGTTTTAAATTGAGCCATTTGGCGCCTTTTTACTTGTCTGATGAAGCTTCTATGTTTGTAGAGGCGAAAACGGAGGTTCATTAAAATACGTTTACATGGATTTTTTTGACTCCAGGTGTTTCTATACTCATACCTTGTGTATACTGGTGTTTGTTTTTTTTTGTTTTTTCATCAAGCCAGTCTATATTCTGGTAGTTGAAGTCACCCAATATGATGGTGTTTGGAGATACATTTATACCCTCCAGTGTCTTCAGGAAGGCTGTGTGGGATTCCTGAGTTTGAGAGGGTGGCCTGTAGCATGCTTCAATTTGTAGAGCAGTTTTGCCTATGGTTAGTTGCACCTGGATGGTTTCCGAAGCTTTGTGCGTTGCCATCAACCTGGAGGTGTGGGTATCCTTTATGAATATGGATACACCCCGTCCATTTGTGGTGTGGTCCGGGTTTTGGGGCCGGAACGCGTGATATGAGGTAAAACCTAATAGTGCCGGGGTGCTCTCAGGAGCCTTGAACCTTGAATTAGGAAGCAGAAGATGCATTTGGAGTCAAAATACAATCAAACCCTACAAAAGGTAGTGTAGCAATAAAGGTTATACCCCACAAGTTTATATTTATAAATAGGCTAAATGCCACAGCTACAGAAAAACAGGTACATAAAACAAACATGTCAAAGTAAAAGCACAATGCTAGACAAAAAATAATAACAATGTTTCATTTCTGTTTGTGTACTGGGACAGTTGTCTGATTTCTATAGACCAATTTCAGTCATAGCCCAGGTAAATATGGTAAATATGGTCACATTCAGAGTAAAATATTTCATGTCAGAAATGATAAATACATTTAAAAAGATGAACAAGCATATGAAAGTGACATTGGGCTGTCTATGTTTTTGATATGCTCTCAGAAAGAAAACAACTGTGTTTATATTTACTAAAATTATAAAAACATGAATGTGAACATTTCTACAGGTGCAGTAGAATTGATTATACTTCAATATATGTTTTACACATTGTTTTCTAAGCAATGTTTATAGAGTATTGTTGTGATGCTGAAAACACATACAGTTGGGAATTTATCCTGGTTGAATAATCAGTGCCATCTTAATGCATGGGCACACTGGGCAGTTGCCTGGGAGCCCCATGAGCATAGGGGTCCCATGTTAATCTATGTATGTTGTGACTTGCTGTTGATAAATAAATAAATAACTACTACACTATACTATATTAGAAATATTTGAGGAATTATGAAAATTATAAATATTAGAAAGCATTGTTTAGTAGAGTGCCGACCATCCGTAATGTCAATTATCTGAATGCAGCCTTCCTAAAATGTCAGTTATCTTAACACAATGGAGGCCTTCCTAAAACTAGCATCTGTATGTGCCTCACCCATTCATCCTACTACAAGTCACCTATGGCAGCCTTCCTAAAAGTTGCATTTGTATGTGCATAATCTGTTCATCCTACCATGTGTTACCTGTTCTTCCTACAGCATTGAATTTAATGTTCCATTCGTTGCTGCCTTATTGCTTCCACAGTCCCACTTCAACCAGTAAGTGTATGTGGGGGGATATATATCATTTAATTGAAACTCACTTTGTCGAACACCTTTTCATTGAAGTCTCAAGTCAGATAACAGACTTTTAATCAAAGTTTTTCCCAGGGCAAACACACGGTTGGCCACCATATGGAATTTTCCATTTTTCCCACTGTAGTGTGATCTTGGAGTTAGTACATTTAGTTACCCCAGCTGGATACGTTTTAAGTTTTTTTAATTTTTTCCATGTTTGCTAGGGTGACCTACCATTGGTTTGCCCTGAGAAATGGTTTGATTAAAAGTACATTCGCTGATTTGAGACATCAGTGAATAGGTGTTTGACAAAGAGGGGTTCGACAAAATGAGTTTTGATTAAATGATAAAGACCCTTGTGTGTTGCTGCTTCCACAGTTCCACTTCAACAAGTAAGTGTGTGTGTGTGCTTGTGTGTGTGTGTGTGTGTGTGTGTGTGTGTGTGTGTGTGTGTGTGTGTGTGTGTGTGTGTGTGTGTGTGTGTGTGTGGTGTGTGTGTGTGTGTGTTGCTGCTTTCACAGTTCCACTTTAAGAAGTGAGTGTATTTAGGAATAACTGGTGGTTAGTGTTACTTTGCCCAGGCTCAAACCTTGCACCTTACGGGATGATCTACATAATGTTACAAAAGGAGTCATGAAATATTGGAATGCTTGGATAATGTTAGAGAAGGATTCATAGAGTTTATGAATGCTTGCATAATGTTACAGAATGAGTCATAGAATATATAAATGCTGGAATAATGGTACAGAAGGGTCAAATTATATGTGAATGCGAGTATATGAATGCTTGAATAATGCTCTGGAATGAGTCCTAGAAAATATTAATGCTTGGGTAATGTTACAGAAGTAGTCATAGAATATGTTAATGCTTTGATAATGTTGGAGAACGAGTCATAAACAAAATGAATGCTTGGATAATGTTACAGAAAGAATAATCAAATACACAAATGTTTGGATAATTTTACAGAAAGAGCCATGTAATACATGAATATTAGGATAATGTTAATATGTAAATGTTTTGATAATGTTACAGAAGGATTCATAGAATATGCTAATACTTAGATAATATTACAGAAGTCACTGAATATGTGAATGCTTGGATAATATTGCAGAATGAATCATGGAATATATGAATGTTTAGATATGTTTTGCAAAAATCCTATATATATATATATATATATATATATATATATATATATATATATATATATATATATATATATATATATATATATATATATATATATATATATATATATATATATATATATATATATATATATATATATATATGTATGCAAAAACTTTAATCAAGGAGTATTTTATAGACCAAAACTGTACAAGGAAGGAATGCCAAGGAGAAGCGGTCCAAAGATAGAAACGTTTAATGCACAAAATATTTTATAGACATTATTTTTGAAGTAGATTTAACACCATGAATAACAAAAACTGACCCTGAGCTGTATTAAGTTTCCTAACCGAGGACTGACCAGATCTAACAAAACTGAATGCCAATGAGAGAGTAAGCATATTTTTTAGAAGACAGCTTAATATTTAAGTAGAAAATAATACACCTTATGTTGCATTTAGGTAATTATTTCCTATAAACTGATTAGCTGTATTGGAAAAGTTCTCTACAGGTCATCCTGGCATTCTTAAAATGAAAAGACAATGTAGAGAAGTAGCCTGATGACATAAGCTAGACATGGAAGTTGAGGTAATAAACAACGACTGTATGCCCTGTAAAATGAACAGAAGATTCTAAGACAAGCACCATTATACTCAGGAGACATTCCAGCTGGGTGGAAAAGTGATTGCTCATAGCATACTCACATTAGGATGCAATTCACACCAGGAGAATGTGTTCTGCTAACCACAAGGGTTCCTCACTAAAAGAATACAGGGCATAAGTAAAATGTCCTATGCAGACTGCCTCAAAGCCCTATCCATGTATTGTCTCCTACAGGCTTTTGAGTGGAGATCTATGCCTGGCATATAGGGCATTGTCAGACACCTCTCTGATGAACCCCCTGCATATCCACAAAACAAACAGTACATTGTCTGTGATATAAATAGGACCTGCTGGGGAGATAGGTATGTATCCCAGAGACTATCCCATCAATGGAACAGGCTCCCATCCATGTGAAGCAAAGTTCTTCCCTAACCCAATTCAAGTGGACAATTGGATGGGAAACTGGAAATATATTCCTGGTTTGGCACCTATGTCTCTAATGGACACAGGTAACCTGTAAATGGTTCATCTCCTAGGCCCATGCTTACACTTATCAAGGGTAAACCATAGTCCTCAAAACTAGTCAAACAGGATGATGTGCTTGAGCTTTTCCAAAGTACAATGTCATATTCATGTAATCTATAGATAATCTTCTACAACCCAAGAAACCCACAGTTCATAAGTGGACTTACTGGAGACTCTTGCCATCTGATCCAATACCATATTCATGGGCAACTTCAAATACCGTACTATAAACAGGAATATTTACATGACTCCAAACTTCCAGGCCCAGTGATTCATGGACTTTGTAAACAAAAACACCTTGAAAAGATATAGTCCATACACCCCCTAGGGGTACAAAGATACTTAACCTGGTACTCACAAACATAGGAAAATGCTGTACCCCCCCAGTGTAGTGTCCTCTCTGGTAAGGTTAAATACAATGCTGTCTCCTTTGTAATAGAAATCAATTTTGTGAACCCAGCTAACCAATAATATTTAGCAACTATTTTAAGGCAAACTTCCTACTACTAAGTGATAACCTGTCAAAATTTCAAGCTCTCCTACAAACCCTGAGAACACAGAAAACATGTACAATCATGTCAATGAATTCATAGATACAGCTGTGCCCATGAGAAATAGGCCTAGAAGTAATTCAAAGAATGAACTACCTTGGTGGAGTACAAACATAAACAGGTTGTATAACAAAAGGAAACAAGTCATAGCCAAGATTCGGAAGTGTCATTGCCCAGCATGATAAAAGCACTCTCATCAATCTGGACAAACAAATTAAGTCTGCTAAAGCCAAATTTGAGGTAAAGATAGGCTCCCAGGCAAAGAAAAAACACAAGGCTTTCTTTAGCTACACCCAAAATCTCAAAGGCAGCACACAGTAGTGTGCAGAATTGAACGCAAAGGCAGCCATCTACATGGAGTCAGAAAAGACAGCAAATCTGTTTACTGACAAGTTCAACTCCAATTTTACCCCACTTTATGCCCCAGTCTCCCTCTCAACAAATTCTATCAAACATAACCTTCCAAACTATTACTAGGTGCAGGTCCTAGATACACTCTCTACGTCCAAAAATACTGCAGCAATGGACCCCATTGATATCCCACTATGTTCCCTAAATAGCCTGAAACCACAAACTACTGAGGCCACTAGAGTCATTGTTTAGCCATAGCCACCAGACAGGCTTTGTGCCACTTGAATGAAGAACTGCAACAGTCATCATGCTACACAAGGGTGAGCCATCAATAGACCTGGGAACTAAAGACCCATAAGTATAACTAGTCTCATATGCAACAACATTGGACGAATTATCATGGACTGCTTAATAAGAACATAGAAAACCTTCAAACACTGGATACAATCCAGTTTTATTTTGTTTAGGGTAGATCATGCCAAATCAACCTGGTGGACTTCTTTGAGGGTGTCATCAACACAATGGATGAGGGCAAAATGGTGCATACTAACCACCCTGACCTGGCTAAAGCATTGTAAACAAACTCAAAGATATAGGCATAAACCCCCTATGTTACATGCTAGATAGCTGGTTCTCAGACTGGATTCAGGAAGTTAGGATAGGTAAGACCACCTCCACAAGGATGGCAGTAACTAGTGGAGTCCCTCAGGCCTCTGTGCAAGGTCAGATCCATTTGGCATCTACTTCTTGGAAGTTAAGGCCAATGGCAAGGGCCTGTGGCTGACCAAGTGTGTAGATCATTGCAAACTAGGAGCAGCCACAGAATTTATCCCAAGATGAGTCTAGCTGGATACATGCCCATTTTCAGTAGAGGCCTGGGGAGAAAAGCTCCAAAAATAAAATAATACATACATTAAAAAGTAATAGCAGATAAAACTTACAAAAAACTAAAAAAGCAGTTCTTACAAAAAAAATTCTACAGGAAGACTAACACAGGCAAATGACTGGTGCCAGAGCCCTGGCCTTTAGGAAGTCAGCCACCCTAGGAAACTACCTCATTGATAACACATCTCTAAGATTAGAACCATTAGTCAGTGATTTTGGCATAATATGTAGATAGTAACCTGGCTTTCGACCAACACGTGTCTATGATAATAAGGACATCATTTTATGTTTCTCAACTTATAAGCAAGGGTATAGGATTTAGGACAAAGCAAGGGATTGCACAACTGCATTTGGGCTTCACCCAGCCCATTATTGAGTACAACACCCCCTTTGGTATGTAACTGACCAGGCACATGCAACAAATGGAATGCCCACAGAAGTTCCTCAGAAAAATAATACAGGGTGTAAACAACATGTCCTATGCAGATTGTCTCAGAGCCTTAGCTCTGTACTCTGTTTCCTACAGACTGATTGTAGCCAATTTATGCCTGTCATATAAGGCATCCTTAGATCCCACTCTACTGGACCTTTTGTGTATCTGAAAAATGAATAGCATCAGAATTACTCAGTCTAGTGATTTGAACTTTGCGTTTGACATAAATAGGACATGCTGGAGGGACAGGTATGTGTCTCAGAGACTTCCCCTTCCCTGGAACAGGCTTCTCATCATTGGGAGGTAGAGATCTTCCCTGACCCTATTTAAAAAAAAAACTTGGTCCAGTCAGTGGGAACTCAAAAATATACCCCTGGTTGAGCACCTATGTCTATAATGGACAGAGGTAGCCTGTAAATCTTGCCTTAGCTTACATATACCCTGTAAAATAACCTCTAAGGCATATAAACTTGCAGGCTACATTTAGGAAGCTTGGCTAGAGTTGCAAAGGCTAGCACGTAAATTTGTATGGTGCATTTGGGATGCTTGGCTAGACTTACAAAGGCCCCAGTATTTTATGAAGCAACATAATAGACTTCTACAGAGTAGCTGTTAAGCAAACATATCAAAACCATATTGCATTTGATGGAACTAAGTCTCCATGAGAAACTGTTAAAAAAAATCTTTCTTGCAAAATTTCTAGAGTGACAAGCATGGAAGAGACAGGCCTTCTAATGAAAATGCTTAGTATGTCTCTAAGATACCTTTAGGGAGGTTCTAAGTAAATTCCAGGTATTTCCATAGATAAAGTAGGACCAGATTTATATAGAGTTTAATAAAATGACTGGAGAATTTCGTAGAAGGGAGACTGTGGCCATACTAAATTAATTACCTCTCAGTACTTCTGGGGATGCCAAGGACTCTCATTCCTTCTGGGGATGTGAAGGAATGCCATAGGCTGGATACAGGGAAGCATGGCCTGCCTCTTTAATTTGTTACCACCTTAACATTCATCAGCTCAGGTCATTTAGAAAATGGATGACTCCGTGAAAAAGAAACCAATTCACAGTTTAATGTTTCCTTTTTAAAATTACACTGTACCACATCAGCCCATGTTTTTTTTTCTTTTTAGATCTGTTTAACATGTGAATGTTCCCCATTTCTACAGTAATTTCTGCATTGCACGACGTGCTCTGGAATTTTTACATTTTAATGTGATCCTACTTATAATTAAGAACCATCATTAAATACTTCACTTTTCTCTCTACATACCTGCCTTCCCTATGGAATGACATGTTGGAAAATATTTGAACAGAAGTAACTAAACAGCCCCTGTGATGCTTAGCATCTTTGTGTGTCCTCACTACAAAACCATAATGGAAATCAAATGTATACATAATTTGGGACAGGCAGTTACATTTCTAAAGTTTAGCAAAATTCACAGTTGCAATATTCCAGCAAGTAAGTTTTTCTAATCCTAAAAGATAACACAAAGGTGACTTTGAAGTTTTAGGAAAGGTACTGCATTAAAGTTTTATTATTAAATTGACTAAGAAGCCTCTCTGCAAAACACTGGAAATAAACTGTTCATAATTATATTGTGATATTCTAAAAGGCAGTAGTCTAATTTGTCTAATTTTCTGTGTCATGCTACGCACGGTGTTATTACCACTAGTGTCCTTTTTCAGAACCCCCCAGACTACAAAATGTGCAAAATATGACACAATGACAACCAGTCTGGACTCTCATTGGAATTCTAAGCTTATTTCAGGCTAGCAGTGTCTGCTACCAAATCATTATTTTTACACAGAGATTAATCTGGGACTTTTCAACAGGTCCCTAACAGTTCAGTGAAAAAATCAGTTCAGCGAATAGCATTTTCAGTGTACTTACATCAAACATGCCATTTGTCAGACTCTTCATACTGAGATTGAGGTACAGTGAAGATCAGGAAATTTGCCCTGTAGTGCAATCTCAGAGTTGGCATATATAATTAGTGGTGGGGAGGGGGGTATAGCCCCCCACATGAGTGGAATTCAATGAACGGCATTTCCGATGAAATGCCGGTCATTGAAGTGTCACTTCAATGAAGTGATATAGACCCCTTCTCAACACCCCATCAAGTTTAAAGCAGATAATGTTATAACTGATCAAGTTCATCTTCTGAAAGTCAAACATTCCATTTGCTGATGCCTTTAACAAGTCACTGCTGGTGTATTTTTATTTTATTTTATTTTATTTTACATTTGTTAACCGGGCTAGTCTAGCTGGATATATGTCCATTTTCAGTAGAGGCCCGAGGAGAAAAGCTCCACTCATACTATATTTCAATGGGACAATTTACAGAGTACATAATTAAGTACAAAGTGAATTATCATTTAGTAACATGAATAAACAAAAAAAATAAATATACATGAAGTATCTAAGGAACATACTATAATAAAAAAAAATTGTTGTTAAGTAAAAAGCATTACAAAAATTGTTGTTCAGTATAAAGCATTATGAAAAATTAGGATTAGCAAGAAGGTTTCAAAAGAAATAAGAAGAAGAGAAGTAAAACAGGAGATAAGAAGGGAATAAAAAGGAGGAAGAGGGAAAGAAGAAATAGTCTGGAGAGGAGAAGGGTGAGAATGTGTATAAGAGGACAGGGGAGAGAGAAAGGAAGAGTAGGTTAGAGCATGAGAGGATAGTAACAGGGCAATAAGAAGTAGGAGTAAGTATATTTACTAAGTAAAGTGTAGAGTTCTAGTGGTGGAGGTGAAGGAAGAAATTAGTCAGGAGTCCAACAGGAACAGAGCCAGTGATTTTGGAAATACAGTTTGATTTTTTGTTTGAACAGAGGTAAGGAGGAAGTTAGAGTGATATCAGTGGGTAGCTGATTCCATATCCTTCCTATAGTATTAGTGAAAAGAGAGTCACCAGCTAGGTTATGGGACTTTACTGATTTAGTCATGAGTTTGGAAGAAGATCGAAGGGAGGTAAGATTATTGTAAGGGATTAAGAGTTGAGAAAGTATAGGGGTGTTATAAGGTTGATAGAGTATCTTGTGAGCAATGGTAAGTTGTGAGATCAAAAAACAGTTTTGTAGCTCAAGCCAGCCTAGGAGTTTTAGGTTGTGACAGTGGTGTGTTTTGAAAGGGTTGCTGGTGGCAAATCGGGCAATGCTATTATAACAAGTTGCAAGTTTATTTAGGTTGGCCTTCTTAAGGTTAGTGAAGATTGGTGAGGCGTAGAAGAGAGTAGATATAAGATGGGAGTGGGCAATGGTAGCTCTGGTAGAAGGTGTGAGAAAAGGTTTGATACGGTATAATGATCCTATTTTTTTATTAACAGTTTTGATGGTGTTATTGATGTGTTGATCAAAAGTCAGATTGTTGTCGATGGTAATTCCTAGCAGTTTAGTTGTTGTGTCAGGAGAAATAACAGTAGAGTCATTAGACAAAATGTTGAAGTTTAATGGGGAGGCTCGAGTGGTAGGAGAAAAAAGGAGAAGTTTTGTTTTTTTAGCATTAAGGAGGAGGTATCATCTAGTAAACCAAGTTTCTACAGTGTTAAAGGTAGTTTGAGTTAGAGACAGTAGTTCTGTGGGGGTGGATGCTGAGCAAATGATTGTTGAGTCGTCGGCATATTGGATGCAGGTAGCTTGAGGGATGACTGTGTTGAGATCGTTTATGTATAGGGAGAAGAGAAGTGGACCTAGGATAGAGCCCTGTGGGACTCCAATTGAAACAGGCAATAGAGAAGAGATATGATTGTCCCAAAGGACGGCTTGATGTCTGTTGTTAAGATAGGAGGTAAACCATTTTAAAGCCAGGTTATCAAATGAGAGGGATTTAAGTATATTAATAAGGGAAGAGTGGTTGACCATGTCAAATGCTTTGGAGAGGTCAATAAATAGAGCAGATGAGAAGATGTTGGAGTTTCGATAGTTGTTGATAGTATCCATGAAAGAAAGGAGGGCAGTGGAGGTGCTATGGTGGGGCCTAAAGCCATGATGACAGTTGGCAATTATGTTGTGAGAAGAGAGATAATGTATGAGTTGCTGATGAATGCATTTCTCCATAATCTTAGCAACAGGAGAGAGAAGAGCAATAGGTCTAAAGTTAGTAAAGTCAATAGAGTTTCCACCTTTGTGTAGTGGGATGATATGAGAGATTTTCCATATATCTGGTATGGTTCCTTCTTGGATAGTCCTATTAATGAGTAAAGATATAGGGTATGCAATCTGTTTAGCAGCCTTTTGAAGAAAGAGAGAGGGGAGTTTGTCAGCAGAGGGGGTACAGGGTTTAAGTTTAAGAATAAGCTTATAGATGAAGGAGGTAGGGATTGGATGAAGAGTGAAGTTTTGGGATGAATCCATAAGATTATTTGGAGGGTAAAAGTTATTGGTGTTCAGTTGTCTAGCTAGAGATTGAATGGTTTCAATAAAAAAGGTGTTGAAGGCGTTAGCAGTATGGCTAGGGTTGTCTGGGTTTGCATTTATAGGGGAGGGAGTTTTAGCTGAACCAGGAGAAAGGAGTTTATTGATTGAGGACCAGAATTGTTTTGGCTTGTATAATTGGGTTGTTTGAAGATCACAGTAATAGTTCTTTTTGTCAGAGATAATTGCTTTTTTTGCGATATTTCTAAGTTTGCAAAAATGATGAAAATCAGAGGTGATTCTGTGGTGTCTCCATTTGGCCCAAATTTTATTTTTACTGTGAATTAGTTTCTTTGTTTCCTTAGAGAGCCATGGGGCTGTATTAGACTTCATTCTAATAGAGCGTGTAGGGGCATGTTTATCCAAAATGGAAAGGAAGGTTGAGTTAAAGAATGATACTGCTTCATTAAGAGGAAGTGATTTTAAGAGTTTCCAGTTACATGTTTCGAGATCCTTTTGAAACAAATCACTGTTAAAGTTTTTGGTAGAGCGTATTATTCTAGTGTTAGGAAGGTTTAGATAGTCGGTCTTGACTCTGGAGATATAGGTTAGGCAGTGGTCACTGAGGTCATCGGGCATAGTTCCTACTTTGTAAGAGACATTAACTTTGTTTATGAGTATCCAGTCTAAGATACTCTGTTTCTTATTTGGTTTATTAAACCTAGTAGTGGTGGTAATGGATTGTGTAAAACTATATAGGTTTATATGACAGGAGGGATTGTTGCTACTAATAGTATTCCAGTCTATATTAAAGTCGCCCAGAATTTTCTAAGTTCTTGTCTGCAGTGATTATTTTTGTTTTTCAAATTTCTCTTAATCATCAAGTTTTGAAACTGTTGCTTGGTATATATAAGATGTGTGTGATGCAGGGACACTTTCCCTCCACAAGAAGAGTGAAGGGGAGCTTGCTCCTTCTACAGAAACTCTTACTTTTATGACATTTCATCAGATTAAATCCTGATGAGTTAAACTTGGTGAGTTAAGTCCCCATCAGATTAGAACTTGCAGATTAATAAATTCACTCTCAGAATGAGACTGTTTAAACAAAACTGATGGGCAGTAGCAAAACGATTTGACTATTCAATACATGTTAGCATTTTGACCTGATGCTTACAACATGCCTCAAAATTCTGCCAGTCTGAAAAAAGAAAAAAAATTCTTGTGGAAATGTAGCAGATTTTGGGGTAGTCCTTCATTAATCTTTTATTTCACAATGACTTAAATCTTAAGAATGTGATGAAATGATAAATGAAAAATTATGTTCATTATAGAACTTATGAAAAGAAAAATATGAATGTTTTTGCAGTTTTAAAACAGTAAGGTATGCATGTTGAATCATCTAATGTGAATGCATGTGTATTACTAACTTAAGTATGAAGCAAATGCAATGGGTGTAACCGGCAATTGCAACCATATTAGTTGTCTTGCAGGCATTACTTAGAAAATGAATGTTTTTAATCTTCCAACCAGAAATACTTATTATGTATTTGTTTGTTTATTAACTTAGAATGCCTGTCTAGGCAGAAGTCCACTGATGAGACCTTTGCCAAAGAGTTCAGGGAATCACATGCAATTATTTTAGAGACAACTTCAAGAAACACTTTGTGCCTACAACTGCATGTAGTCTATGTTACTGGAAGACCTGGAGGAAGGATTCATGTTGACTTAAATCTTAAGAATGTGATGAAATGATAAATGAAAAATTATGTTCATTATAGAACTTATGAAAAGAAAAATATGAATGTTTTTGCAGTTTTAAAACAGTAAGGTATGTTTGAATCATCTAATGTGAATGCATGTGTATTACTAACTTAAGTATGAAGCAAATGCAATGGGTGTAACCGGCAATTGCAACCATATTAGTTGTCTTACAAAGGCAGGCATTACTTAGAACATGAATGTTTTTAATCTTCCAACCAGAAATACTTATTATGTATTTGTTTGTTTATTAACTTAGAATGCCTGTCTAGGCAGAAGTCCACTGATGAGACCTTTGCCAAAGAGTTCAAGGAATCACATGCAATTATTTTAGAGACAAGCAGCAGCGGCCTTAGGTCAGCTGGTGCCCTAGGCAAAAGGGCTCCACAGCACCCCCCCTCACCATCCAGGTGCCCCCAACCTGGTCTACCTACACCAAATAAATACTGGAAAAGCGCCCCTACTACAGCGGCTCCCTACGCGGCCACCTAGTTGGCCTATGCCTAAGGCCGGCCATGGAGACAAGAAACACTTTGTGCCTAGAACTGCATGTAGTCTATGTTACTGGAAGTCCTGGAGGAAGGATTCATGTTGACTTAAAGGTAATTTTGATGAGCAAAAAAAATGAAAATCGTTTGCCGAAACCACCTTCGACAAACAACTCATCGATTTTTTTTTTTTGCAGGGGGAAAGCTACTCTGCATCATTCATGTGGGGGTACACCCCCCACATTATTCAGACTTGTGTGTATATATATATATATATATATATATATATATATATATATATATATATATATATATATATATAATATATATATATATATATATATATATATATATATATATATATATATATATATATATATATATATATATATATATATATATATATATATATATATATATATATATATATATATATATATATGTATATATATATATATGTATATGTATATATATATATATATATATATATATATATATATATATATATATATATATATATATATATATATATATATATATATATATATATATATATATATATATATATATATATATATATATATATATATATATATATATATATATATATATATATATATATATATATATATATATATATATATATATATATATATATATATATATATATATATATATATATATATATATATATATATATATATATATATATATATATATATATATATATATATATATATATATATATATATATATATATATATATATATATATATATATATATATATATATATATATAATATATATACATATATATATATATATATATATATATATATACATATATATATATATATATATATATATATACATATACATATACATACATATATATATATATATATATATATATATATATATATATATATATATATATATATATACCAGCTCCAAGGTCACACTGCAGGGGAGAATGAAGTAAACTCCACTGACACTGGAAGCAATTTCAGCGAACAGTATTCTCCATTTTTATGTTCGCCAAAATTACATTCAGTCAAATGACATGCTACCCTAGAGAAATGCACTCTTCCATTTGAGGCAGCAACTTTTTTGGCTGTCTCTTTCACTTTGCACAGTACATCTGGAGATGTGGGGAGAGGCATGGGCTTGCCTTGATGGTTGATTCCAGATGGAAATCAAGACATTGGGTGTCCTCATATTTTTGCAACTCCCATCCCAGTGTTATGGATGTCTTTAACAACCTACACCTTTTTTCCCACCTCTGCTGCATCAGTACTAGGATGCCTGTAAGGCAGCTTTATTTTGGGGTAGAGAGGGAGATTTGTCAACGATTCAATAACATCTTTGTCTATTGCCTGAGTACCCTCCAGCAGGGTAGACTACATTAAAACTATGTGCTAATGGGTTCCAAAAGGGATAGAGCACAGTGAACTATGTCACTGCAGGCTGTGTTGCCTGCTCAGTTATTGGCAGCTGGAGTTACCAGTGGTGTCTGAGATCCTGCAAGGGGATCAAGATGGCGGGGAGCATGTCTGTAACTGACTACTGGCAGAAATTCCTCCAAGTCCATAAAGATAAGTGTCATAATCTGTAAGGAAAATTTGTTGAGGGTTTTGACTCAAGGGTCACAGTAGAGCAGCCTTTCCTTCCTATAAAATGCAACTATTGCATATATACATATATATACACACACACACACACACACACACACACACACACACACACACACACACACACACACACACACACCTATCTCTCTCTCTCTCTCTCTATATATATATATATATATATATATATACATATACATATATATATATATCTATATACGCAGACACACATATATATATATATATATGTGTGTGTGTGTGTGTGTGTGTGTGTGTGTGTGTGTGTGTGTGTTATATATATATATATATATATATATATATATACACAGGTTTATTATTAAAAGTACAAAAGTCAAAATAATTTCGTACTTAAATGTCGACAATTAATGTAAAAACTGCAGATTTATGACTGTTCAGGTAGTCGTAAATCTGCAGTAATTCCAGAAAAATGTCGAATTTGAGATTTTACGGCAATTAATGACAATGCCACCCTTGCCGTAAATCCCTAACTCCTACACCTAACATCCTGTTTATGTAGGGGAGCAAGCTGTCCTGCACCCCCCTGTGGGTGGCTGCACCCCCACACCCCCCTAACTATATATTCCAACTCCAAGATTGCACTACAGTAAGGAAAGGGATGTATTTCCCTAACTGCACTGTACCGCGATCTCTGTACATCCATTTGAATGTTTATATTTATGAATGCACAGGATATTCGCAAATATAACTTTCAAACATTTGGAATGTACTCATATGAACTATTTGAACACCTGTAGTTCGAATAATTCATAGGCGTACATTCTGAAGTTGAAATATTAATAGTAAACCACACACGCACACTCACACACACAGACACACACACACACACACACACATATATATATATATATATATATATATATATATATATATATATATATATATATACACATATAGAGAGAGAGAGAGACTTCTACTTATTATCGAATTGACAGTTCACCGAAACGCAGTTAAGCAAACACACAACTGAAAACTCACTTGTATGAAAACACAGTACTCCGGATTACACATATCTGAAACAATGAGCAATGAAACATAAAATAAAAAACACACACATTCTACAACATTTCTGCAAGGGGGCAAGCCCTCTTGCATCCTGAGCACTCCCTGCAAATTATATATACCAACTCCAAGATCACATTAGAGTGGCAGCCAGGGTAGATTTCCCTACCCTTACTGTAGTGTGATCTCCATTTCAAAGCTACGAACAGTACAAAAAACAATGTACCATTTCCTGCAGACTGCCGACAATCCCTTCATATCCGTCATGCCTCAAGACTTGGATGGTATACCACAAGCAACACAGTAGTCAACTCGTCAACTCGATAAAACGGAACTCGGAGTACTGTGTTTTCATACGAGCGAGTTTTCAGTTATGTAATTTCGCTTAACTGTGGTTCAGTGAACTGTCAATTTGATAAGAAGTAGACCCATATACATATCGATATGGGTCTACTTCTTTTGACCTAACTTTCATTTGCCTGACACTCATTTGCCTGTCCCCATTTGACTGAAATTTCATTTGCCTGACACTTCATTTGCATGACACTTCATTTGCCCGGCAAGTATTATTAGCAAGAAAATGGAATATGCCCCCTTCCCCACTGCAGTGCGACCCTGGAGTTATAATATATAGTTAGGGGGGGGGGTGTGGTATTGTTAACTTTTGATGTAATATTGCTTAGTAACAGAAAAGTAAGTGGGGGGTTTCACCCCCCACACCCCCCTTGTGGGAGGGTGTGCCCCCCCCAAACTATATATTCTAACTTCAGGGTCGCACTGCAGTGGGGAAGGGGGCATATTCCATTTTCTTGCTAATAATACTTGTCGGGCAAATGAAGTGTCAGGCAAATGAAATTTCAGTCATTTGGTGTCAGGCAAATGAGTGTCAGGCAAATGAAAGTTAGGTCAAAAGAAGTAGCCCTATATATATATATATATATATATATATATATATATATATATATATCCATATACACATGCACTCCATTATATATAAAATCCAAATTCCTATGTCATGGTTAATAAAGATCACTTACAATAACCTCCACCCGTGGAGTTGACAGATGAATAAATATATGAATAAATTCTATTATTAACCTATCATTGTTAGATTATATGAAGAATAAAATAACAGTGATGGGAATATGGCTAGGTTATAACAATAACAGCAATGTTGTCATGATGCTTATTAAAAGTTATTTCACTTAAAAACATGTAAAGTAAAACTTAGACTTAATTTTAGCTCTCAGATTCACAAGAAAATACAGAAGTATACTATTCATTTTATATAAAACATTTCACTTCCTTCAGCACTAAAATCTTACATGCCAAAAATATAACCAGGAAAAATAACAAGAAAATTCAAAGTCTAAGATCATTTTGTGTTTATAGTATTATCAACGAACATGTTCAGTTGCAAAATTCCCATCCTGTTTAAACATAAGCAAAAAACACAATTACTACTATTCTGATATTGCAGCTAAGTTCCATTTTTAGCAGACAGCTTCCTTTCTCCACTGGTTCATTCTGTTCCTCCTCACAAAATGGGTGTTTTGGAGCTGAAGTCTTTGGAACTGATTTTATTAACCTTCATGCTTCTCAGACCTTGAAATCTCACTCTGAATTATTGTGTTGCTTTAATTATTAAATTATGCCTACTGCTGCGTCTCTGTAGAACAGAACTGGCAGGCTTCTGGCTTGTCAGTTTTAGTTTCTGCCAAAAATGTCACGTTTAAACTGGTAGCTGTCTGAAAAACAAATATTTTACAGTTTCAGTCTTTTTCCCAGTAGCTTATATGCGTTGGATCCTTTGTTTTAATTGTGTTGGAGAATAGGAGCACTCTAAAAGCAAGAATTTGTATCAAAGGCACTACAGATCACAATTCAGCTCTGTTCTGAAGCCTGCAAGATGATGAAAGGTAGCATTTCCTTAGAATGCCTTATCATCATCTATTTTATAGCCACTAAAATGACGGATGTAATGGATTTCTTGGAGCTAGTATACTGTGAATTTTACTTGAAGTAGATAGTGCACAGAAATTCAAAGGAAGAATGCAGCACCTATTAAATGGTTTATTTTTAATGAAAGATTCTCTGCAGATCAAAACAATTTAAGAGCATGGCTACTTTTGCATTACATGATTATTATTTTTTATTGATAAACCAGTAAACCCACTAGGCAGAAATGCTTCTTTTGAAAGGTGAATTGTCTGGTTAAGTGGCTTGCTCATTAGGTAAATGGAGATTTTGGAAATCAAACCCCAGGCTACAACCTAAATTTCATTATCTGATAAACATAATTATTTGTGCTGAACTGCTAGGAATTCACATTACTTTATTATTTATCATACCTCTTTGGTAAAGGCCATGCAGCTAAGGTGATGTGTTTCATGTTGTTTTCTATGGCTTGGAAGACTTGACCACAGGAACACTGTGTTATATCTAGTATCACACCGTGAGTACTTAAATCAGGGAAACATTGAAACCTCAAGTCTCATGCACTGCAAAACAAATTCATTTTATTAGTTTGGAAGACTAATTGTATAAGCTTGAAATGAAAGAATTATCAGTGACAAAATAATTGGTTCACACACTGGGCATTAGTGCTCAAATGATCATGCACTGCAATAGATTTTGTTGGGTATCCCTAAACCAGTGCACCAGAATCATCTCTATTGTTTTATAATGGTCATATCACATATATTAAAATACAGTATACAAAATAAACATTTAAAACATAAACATTGAGGGTAAAGAGTAGGCTTGTTGTTGTGCCCTTTACTACCTCAGTCTGATCCCAGAACCTGCACCAAGGAATTCTGCAACAAATATATATTATCATTTCATATGCAGACAGCATTTTCACCTCATAGCAAGAGGTTATGTGGGTCAATTCTCGGCTGGGGTGCCTTCAGTGTGAAGTCTGCATGTCCTCCTTGTGTCAACATGGGTTTTCTCCAAGTGGTCTGGTTTCCTTCCACATTCCAAAGACATTCAGTAGGACCCATAATTAGCCATAGGTTTGAGTCTGCATGCAAGTGTCATGTGAAAGAACAACCGTGGCAGGGATAGCCACCTGGTGGTGTGAACCTTGGCTCTAGATGATTGTCACTGTTGAATTGACACCCAGAGTTCATGTGCAAAAATGTGAAAAGGAGTTCTGGATGGATGTATTTCAGATGCATATGTAGCACTCTTTTATAACATGCAGCACTTAATGCCTATTGATAGCCATGCTGCTGCATTTCTTGGCTGAATAATGAACTGAACACTATTTTTTGCATGTTGACCTGCACTGAGGGACAGTGAAAACTTATAGCCCATCATGTGCTACAGATACATAGTTATGGAAAGGCATTTGTGATGTGTTTTTTTTTATTTGCAGTCTTAGTCCCTAAATTATTGTTTTAGACTACATATGTGAACCGTGAAAATTGTGGTTTTAGACATGACTTTGCTGCATCCAAACAACTGAAAGCAAAATAACTGCAAATATTTTCACAGACAAAGCAATCTGAAGACCATTAAAACATAATTTTATGTGGGACCAAAGAACCCATAGATTCCCTCATTGCAGGGGCTTGCGATCTCTACCTCCTTGCTTAACATAAACAACTCCAAAATCACCTCCTGTTATGGTAAAGTGACTTAAACCTCAACGGTCACTTTTATTAAGGCACATAAAAACACCAATGCTGCTGCTCCTTCAAAGTAAGGTCATGGAATTGTAATGCACCATGTCACATTTTTGTTGCAAGGCTTGTTAATAAAATCAGACTTGCAAAACACACACACTGGCACAGTGACATAACTACTTGTTTTGGAACAGGACTGGTAATGTAGTATTTTGACACATCTGTACTGAGAATGGTTTAAGATTAGTGTTCAGGAATTTGTAATAACTATGTTTATCATAAAACCTAGATCATGAGATCAAGAATTCAGATTCATTTATGTGGGCTGGAGAAAATGGTGTGCGGCTGGCATGTTGAAAGAGCATTGGAATAACCACTTACTAAAGGACGACATTTGAAATATCAAAGTCAAAAGTCAAAGTCAAAGTAAACTTTATTGTCATACAGATCAACACAGAGGCAGTGGCAGCTGGTGACTTCAAATCAAAGGGGGACTGCAGGAGACAGCTGAATAGGTGGGGTCAATGGGAAGGAGTGTAGCCAACTAGAAAGGGGAGGGGCTATGCTCAAAACCACAAAAACTGCAACTGTAATTAAATACGCTGCCCTGAGTGCCAAGCCATCATTATGAGAGTCCAATCAAGACAAAATGAAGTGTAGAAGAAAAAAAAATGTAAATGCATTGGCTACATGAAAGCTTACTTAATATCTACATGGAAACAAAAAGGTTATGAGGCATGAAAAAATAAATTACTTTTTAAATACATTACTGGAATGCCAGTCAAAATCAAGTATAAGAAAAACAAGCATCACTCAACTCAAACAACTTCTTCTTGCACTGCAGTTCTAATTATAATTTATATTCAGCTTTATTAAAGTGCCAAGTAACATGCTGAAAGTAGCAATCTCTGCGATACCCTCACTTGTAAAAATGTTTCTTATCCAAAAAAGACCTGCTGCCTGACAACAACTATCTATTTGTTTCATGGGTAAAACATGATCAAAGTAAAAAACAAAAAGCAAACAAGAAACAAGCTCAAGATACATTGCTTAAAGGATTACTGCACAAGTTATGGACCACACATGATAGATTGGCATTCTGTTAAGTTTACGGGTAAAGCCTGCAAAGATGACTGCAAGTCTCCAACAAATGTAACGAGCTTCTTAAAATAATGTAATCCTGTCCTTTTTTACAAATACTGCCATATGCATTTCAATAGCCAAGTCTTATACGTTATCTAGTTATGTAGGTATTCTCTGCATGGCAACAACAGGAAGGCTTTCAATGTTGGCAATTCTTTAACAGCATGCTTATTAAAGCTTACTTGCATCTTACAATCTCAGACAAGCTTACCTGATGGTCATTAAAGCACTGCTACTTAAACACAGAGCAACAGGCACTTTCTGAATAATAATAAGCATAAATAATTAGTATACAAATATGACAGAAACCAGAACATTCTGCAAAATCAAGGACAGATGAAAAGCCACTGTAGTACTTGTGTCTACCTTGGATGAGGGGATATTCTGAACATTTACACTGCATAACTGCTCCTTGTCTTGCTTGGACACATCCAGAGTCACTACATGGGGGAATGGGGTGCAACAAGTATGTTACAATTTGAAATTTCTCTGGCTGACTGTGATGGCCCTGACACATTTGTCATAGCTGTCAAACTCAGAGCAAGAAATCTGGACAAAGCCATGCACAGAAGTGAGACAAAGGCCCAAAAATAAGGACAATTTTAAAATATTGCTTTTGCATTAGTATGAATTTTTTGAAGGGTATGAAATCTGAAACTCAAATGTCTGTCATTATTTTCTAACTTCACTCTTTAATTATTTGCCACTAATTTGCCAAAAAAACACAATTTTATGAAAAACGGACCAAAAAATGTGATGCAAAAATATAAAATTGCCACACAATACAGCTGGGAACCTGTCAAAGAAGGGACACTTTTTTTTAAATATTAGTACTACTAACTTGAGCAACTGACAAAATAAAAGAATATACATGCATTTCTGAAATAAAAGTAATCTATAACTCTGATTATTACAGTTATTTATTAATTGTAAACCCTCCACGTTTTCTTCCAAAATTGCCATTTTGTGGAGAAATTATTAGGGGGAAGAGCAACATTTTGAGCCAAAATTGGGGACAGTTGAGAGGTTTGGATATGCCTAATTCTATAAAGCAATTTATTTGCACTTACCTCTCAATGTGTTAATGCAGGAAATCTGGACAAGGCCAAATATATTCAGGGAACATATAAACAATATTAAAAATTGCTCTTGTATAAACTGAGACAGTTTATAGAATAACAGGTCTTGCTTTAGCATGCATTTTTCTGAGGGTTATGAAGTCTGAAACTCAGTGTCTGTCATTATTTAGAGATTTCATTCCTAAATGATTTGCCAGAAAACTGCAAATTTTATGAAGAACAAACTAAAAATAAGAAGCAAAAATCTATCCATTCTGCAAAAATCTGGACAGTTGAAATGTTTAGTTCAGCCTGGGCTGTCTTTGAGTTTGCTGCCCTTCCCTCCTCACATAATTATGGTTGAATGGAGCCTCTCCCTGCAGCCATTCCAATGAATCATTACTTGGCTATTTCACCTCATTTACCATAAACACTAATGTGCATACTGCTTTACTTCTGCAATGATTTGTACTTCATTTGAAAGTTTTATTTTGCATTTTACAGCACAACCACTAATAGATATCTGCTAAACAAAGTAATGCAGTCTCATAATGAAAACAGACTTAGCATTAAAACGTCTCTGCCCTTGAAACTCATATTCATTGAAACAGCATTGAAACCCACATTAAAAGAAAATACACTTTGCCAGTGGCAGATAAAGATTAACTTTGTGCTGTTTTTAAATCACAGGCCACTTGCACACCAAACATACACATACTCTTTGATATACCTTCTTGATTGCATTAAATTATATTCCTTGTACAATACAGTACAGCTTTAGAGGGCATTTTAAATTTATTGTTTTGAACATTTTTCCAGTAAACAATGAAACAAAATGCATGCACCAATAATGACAAAACTGCCCAATTCAGAACATTTCCATCATAAAAGTCTACTCAAACTTCTACAGTCCACCAGTATCAGTAAATATGCACAAACTCTGAAAAAGTAAAAGTCATCTAAATAATTCCACAATAAAGAGATATGTAACTAATGAAGAGGTTGCTGCTAGCAGACAACGTTATATTTCATTGTTTCATTTACAAATAAAGTGCCTGTTGCCCTTGAGGAATACATTTCCTATGTTACACTAAAAATGATAAGCTAGTAATATTACAATAGGGAATGGATGGCAAACTGATAACAAGTTCATATTTACTAGGTAACTTCACCAAAAAGGACTACAGCATCCACTCCCTTTGCAACATAGTACAGTATCAGCAATGACTCTACCTACTGTAGGAGTAGAACCCACAGCATTCTGCATAAAAAGCAAGTATGTTACCTGTTGTTCTATTAACAATTCAAGCAGACTTAGCATAAGCAGCACTAAACTTTGCTCCCCTGCAGCTTTCAGCTCCTTGTAAAATCTACTCATCACTCAGCTGCATCTTTGAACTTTGCAGCACAAGAAATCTGGAAAAAGCAAAAATTTATTGGGGGGGAGGCAAAAGCCCAAAAAACAGGGACACATTTTAAGCATTCCTTGCATAATGCTGGAAAGTTGCTAGAATAAAATGCTGCATTACCACCATACATTTCACTGCCAAGACTTGAACCCAAGACCCTGTGCAAAACAGTCAGTGCAACATACCACTATGCCAAACCAGCTGTTTTGGGAAAGAGAGGAAGACTGAAACTTAATTGGCTACCATTTAGCGGATTCAGTTCTCAGCATAGCTGGTCAACCTCTTAGCACAAAACACTTGAACAAAGCCAGTAATGGGGGAATACAGCCCCCAAACATATTCAGTGAATTCAGTTCTCACCATAGCTCTCAACCTCTTAATCTAATAATTGTAAATTGACATGTAATGTCAATCATTTGAAATACTTTCAAACACCAAGTGCTTTGAATATGAACCTACCCCAGTTATTAATCATGAACAGTTAACAATGTAAGCCTTTTCTCTGTCCTCATTAATAAGTCTGTGTACAAATTACATATGTATGAAGAAGAACTGAAGCTTCATATTCTTCGCTTCTTCTCTGCCGCTTCAGTAGCTTAATAGTAGGGGGACTGGACCAATGAGCTAAAGGGTTTGAGCCCTAGTTGAAGCTCACAAATGCTGTTTTTCCAGATTTTAATTAAGGTATGTGCAAATAAAACAGTTTCTTATTGATATAGCAGTTTGTATGCATCCTGTTACAGGGAGCTATTTATTTATTTATTTTACATTTGATAACCTCCTAGGTGGGCTAGTCCTTAGACCCTTTAGTCACAACAAAATATAACATGACAGTATCATTTGTTTTGCAAATTATAACAAACAATTCTATGAAGTTTGCTACACAGACTGCACAGATGCAGTTTTAATAGGACATAACATGACAGAACTGCATGTACTAGAATCTTAGAGCACAGCAGAATCATCATTAGAACAGTATTTTGAATATTATAAAATAAATAGGTAAGTACTAGGCAAACTGACCATTAATTTTTTATTTACATTTAACTGGGAAAGTTTTAGTGAATAATAAATAACTCCTTTTCAGTGGAGGCCTTAGGATATAAGCTGAAATACAATAACATGCATATGATAGCAACATAAGAAAAATAATAGGTCAGATCTACTTCACTTACCTGAAAAACCACATCGCTGACATTCACTTCATCAAGATGAATACAGTGACAAACCAAATGACTGACATCCAGAACACCGACATTCTGACCCGAGGTAAGTAATTGCTTGGCTGTCCTGAAAATAAATAAATAAATAACCCACTCCCCCACCCCCCCTAACTAAATATACCAACTATGAGATCGCATTACCACAGGGGTAAGGAGCAAAGTTCAACAGGATGGCCAAGCGGTTACTTACCTCTGGTCGGAATGTCGGTGTTCTGGATGTCAGTGTATTCATCTTGGTGAAGTGAATGTTGGCGATGTGGTTTTTCGGGTAAGTAAAGTAGGCCAAATAGGTCACATATTTGCTTTAAATACTGGTAATGCATTGACTAAAATGTGAAATAAATTCTTTGAGCAACAGTGAAAAGGATTATAGTATTGTATGGTGCAAAGAAATATTCCAGAAAGAAAGACAATCGTACATGTAAAGATAAGTGAGCATAGCTAAGATAGTTAGAGTACAACAAGAGGATAAGTATACTAAAAATACAAGAAGATTAACAGGAGGGATGGTGAGGAGGCCTAGCTAATAAACTGTTACAAAAGTGCCTTCCAGCAGGGAAGAATGCAACTTTAAAACATTGGGGAAATCTGAGGCTGACCATCCAATTATTTAGGTTTACTTCAAAGGTGGTATAAGTGTTACACTGCTTGACTTGGAGTGGATGATTTCACAGTGATGAGTGCTCTAGCACACACTATCACATAAAATGTTTTTACTTTTACTGGTGTTGAAAGGATTTCTGTGTTTACCTCAGATAAATCACAGTGGATGCACCAATTAGTTATCAGATAACTTTTCTGGATGATAACTGTAGAGGAACTGAACAATTTAGACACAGTATGTATATTTTCACTGAATTGTAACACAGCAGTGAGTATCTTTAGTTCCAATGAGCTGTTGATTGGCTAAGCTGGTCATATGACATTTTAATCCACTACACAAGTGAGATGCTGCTGCACTGGCCCAGTAATCAAGGCGCCTCAGTCCTCACCACTAGCACCAGTGAGGGACATCCACATTGGGAGGATGACAAGTACACACACAGTAAAGTGCGATTTCCCGTAAGAGTACACAGAGATCACATGGACTTGTGTGTAGAGTTTAACCTCTCAACAAGACCATTAGTCTGGGGATGGTAGGGGGTGGTCTTTAAGTGTTTCACCCCACAGTACTTCCACAGACAAGCCAGCAGGTCTGACATGAAATTGGCACCTCTGTCAGTCAGTATTTCATTTGGGAAACCTACCCTGCTGAAAATCTCTAACAAAGCATTTGCCACATTTTCTGCCTCAATGGAGGACACAGCCACTGCTTCAGGGTATCTGATAGCATAATCTACTACCACTAGGATATAATTTCTCCCTGTGGAACTTGGGGTACTCAGAAGCCCCACAATATCTATAGCTACCCTCTGAAAGGGCTCCTCAATCACAGACAAAGGCAAAAAAGGAGCTTTCACCTTGTCTCCTGCCTTGCCTACATTTTGACACTGCTCACAGGTCCTGCAGTACCCTGTTACATCTCTGGAAATCCCAGGCCAATGAAAATTCTGCATAATATGTCTCTTTTTACATTTTATGCCCATATGACCTGCAAAGAGAATATCATAGGCTACGGCTAGAAGTGCCAGATGGTAGGCTCTGGGCACTAACATCTGCTGTAATCTCTCACTCTCCAGCCCTCCCTCAGTGGTCCACTCTCTATATAGTAACCCTTTGTCACAGCATAGAGATTTCTCTTTCCCTTGAGAATCAGGTGCCTCACTAGCTACTTCCCTCAAGCCTTGTAATGTAGGGTCTGAGAGCTGAGCTTGTCTCAACTTTCTCTTAGTAACCCTTCCCAGCTCCGCTTCCACAGGAAGTTTGGTATCCACAGATGGCGGTGCCTCACTGTCAGCCTGGGTACTACTACTCACCTATTCACCTCTGCCCTTGCAGTCACTCTGTCCAAGAAAACATCAGTACCCACAAGCAGCTGTGGCTCACCTTCAGTCTCACTGCTACAGGGTAGCTCCTTCCCTAAAGTAACCACCTTACCAGCCCTGGCTGCAAGTGTGTGGTCTGTCTGGGTCTCCCCCAGGCTACAAGATCCACATGCTTGTCTCTAAGCCTGACTGTGGATAACTGCATACACACATGGTACTGCATTATCAAAATCAGTCCCTATCAGGACATATGCAGGGATATCCTCAAACACACCTACTTGCTGGCTTCCTTTTCCACCCTCCTAGTCAAGGTGAACCCTAACCAAAGGTATTTGGAATGGGGTCCCTCCTAAAGCTCTGAGTGGAATAGAGTTTCCAAGCAAGTAGTGCTCCTCTGTAGCGATTGCAGACTTCACAATGGTAAGGTCAGTGGCTGTGTCTGTCTTAGCCATGGCCTCTTTCCCATTCACTAAGATAGGCTATAACCTCCTGTGGTAGTTTGGTACCCTTGCTGTTTTGAGACAACCTACTGTTGGTATTTTGTCATTCCCACTTACTGGGTGTCCCAGCTTGTGTTCCCCACCTTGCCTCCATGGACATCTATATGTTACATAACCCCACTGGTTGCATTTAAAACATTTAGTCCTTGGTCCTGGACATTTACCTGGACTAGTGGCTTCCTCTGCTACTGGTGGACTCTGTTGGGGCACCCTGGGCTACCCACCATGGGTTCTATTAGATCCATAAACAGCACTGGGTGCCCCTTTCCTGTACAGTGATGCCCTGCTTGCTATGTATAGGTCTCCCTTCTTCCCCAACTCATCTACAGTATTGCATTGTCTATCAGCTAACCAGATTTTCATGTCCTCAGGCAAGGTGCTAAGGGCTTGTTCCTTCACCAAAAGGTCTTCCAGCCCTTCAAAAGTGGTGACCTGACATCCACTCATCCACCTATGAAAATAAGTGCTTAGTTCAGCAACATACTCATGCACACTTTTATCTGCCTTGCATCAATGCTCATGAAACTTTTTTCTATAAGCTTCAGGTTTTAACTTAAAACATTCTAGCAAACAGTTCTTTACAACATTATAATTTAAACAATCAGTGTCAGACAGTTTGGAAAGAACATTTACAGCTTTACCATGGAGTAAGGGGGTCAGGAACCATATCCAGAGCCCTTGGTCAACTTTATACTGTTTACATACCCTCTCAAACATATGAATGAAACTATCAAAATTATCCTCCTCTGTAAATTGTGGAAGAAATGTACTGACCTTTGTTGCTTCTGGGGTTCAGCTACTCCCTTCCCCATTACCTCCATGACTCAGGCAGATAGTTAGCATCTCCTTTTCATGTTGCCTCTGGCTGTCATTCTCCTCAGCCTGCAGACATCTCAGTTTCTCATTTTCCTCAGCCTTCAGATGTTGCAGTTTCTCATTTTCCTCAGTCTCTAGGTGCCTCAGTATCTCTGCTGCCTCTATCTCCAAGCGCTTGGCCTCCAACTCAAGTCTCTTTAACTCCAGATGGATTTTTAAGTCCTCTGTGGAAAGGTTGGGCTGTCATTTTTCTGGGAGTTGTACATCTCCAAGGCCAGTCTGATTTTCCCTCTGGTTGCTATGTTGTGATGCAGCTGTTACTAAAGCTGCAATCATGTCTGCCTTAGTCAGGTTGGCATGCACCACTCCTTTAGCCTGGCTCATCTCTGCCAACTGGCTCATTGTCAGCTTGCCATACTCCTCTGCTGACATGCTTGCCTGTTCTCCCAGACTAAGCTGACAAAAAAAAAAAAAAAACAATAATTGTGATATGAACTCTGAATGTTCACTACGTGGCTGATTGAGAGTACAAACACCCTCAGAGACCACTGTACTCATGCTACAGGAATTCAATATCCACAGCACTACAAGTGAATTAATATGTGATGTGGCTATCTCACCACAGTCAACCAATTAATATGTGATGCGGCTATCCCACCACTGTCAAACTATTAATATGTGATGCCCCTGCACTGGTCCAGTAATCAAGGAGCCTCAATCCTCACCACTAGCACCACAATTTCCCTTAAGAGCACACAGAGATCACAGTCAGTCTGGGCCTGGTTTCTCCCTCTTTCTCCAGATCCCCAATAAGACTCCCCATTGGCACAGCTAATGAGTTGAGTCCTTAGCCAGAGTTCCAAGCCAAGTCCTCCTAGCATTCTTTCTGTCCAACCAGTGCTTCATGTCCCTGCCAAGTAGCTGACTATCACACACACACACACACACACACACACACACACACACACACACACACACACACACACACACACACTCTCTCACACACACACACACACACACACACACACACACACACACACACACACACACACACACACACACACACACACTTTGATATTCGATTTATACACAAACACACACCTGGGAAAGCCTGACACAGGTTTACTAGCTATGCCCACTAGACCCAGACCATAAGGTAGTTAGCACTGCCACCAGAAGTATTTATCAGCTACTTTAATGCCCTTTCCAAAGGGTGACCAATCTTACTGTGTAATATTACTATTATCCAAATGGTAAGTGTGACCAATACTTTCAAGGCTATTTAAGAGTGGGCTGTACAGTGTCACTAAATACATATGCAAGTACTCTAAGAGCTTAATTATCTCTAAACAAACCAGCCACAATTAAAATATTTAAATATATTTAATAATAAATAATAAAAGAACAAGACAATAGTCAATCACTCAGCACAGTGACTGCAGAGTTCAGAATCACAGGAACTATTTTAAAACAACATTGCAGGGCAGTCTCGAATGAATACAGAAAACACCTAAGCTAATCTTTATTATAGTCCTATCTATCTCTCAAAGAAATACTATACCTAAATCTGACTTATAGAGCAAGGCAAATGCAGATGATAACTGCTGAGGATGGATGAATTCAGGTCCAAAGACAAATACAAAATGCCCAGATATTCTCTGAGATAGTTCTTAAATCAGTAATTCACATTACTGCTGGTATAGCTGGGATAACATCACTCTTTGTCACCTGCCTTCAGTTCCCAGGCTAACAGAAACTTAGAATTTAGCACCTCTGTGTCAGAGGTACACATCTCTCAGAAGTTTGCCTGGAACTGGAAGTTATAAAACAGTTAAATATTTTTAAATTTGAAACCTAGTAATTATTTATGTTTTAAGACATTATGAAAACCTCAAACTCTAGACATTGTGTCTGCTTTGAGATGGAACAGAGATAACAGAATCATAAACCAATTTCCACTTATTTTCGTGATGTTTTGCAAGTTAACTCTGTATGTTCCAACTTCTACCATTAAAACACACATCTGCACAAGTATATAGTTTATACACATTTCTTCTCTTTTCCAGCAGGGTACACTGTGGTTGCATTCTTGAAGCTCAGTATATAACAAACAGTTCAACACACACTTGTGCACCAGTAGTTTAATATTCACATAGCATACAGTTCTCTTACATTTGTAAGACAAGCTTATGGATCATATTAATATTTTGAAGTGACATATAATTATTTACAAAATTCCAGCTAGCTGGGCTGGCAGCATTTTGGTTTGTGACAAGTTTTATGACTCTTCTGAGCACAAGCTGCTGAAGATGAAAGGTGAATTTTTTTTGGGACTGATACTGTTTAAATGCATTTTTATCTGCAAAGTACTGCACCTAGTTTGATTTTATTTACATATTGCCAGCCTATATACCAGTTCACAATTCTGTTCAACTATTCATTGCTTTCGTTTATATAAAGAATCATATAGTAGGTGGTCAAGAACATCCAACTAAATATAGTGTATCAGAAGTTCCCAGAGTCTGAGCTGAATCAGAGACAAATCTCAACAGAATCAGGAACAAATCCAAGAACAATCAGGGTCACTTTTTAAAATATTAGTGCTATTAACTGGAGATGTTGACAGAATAACAAAATGTGAATGAATATACATTTATATAGCAAAAGAATTCTATAACTCTAACTATTGTCATTATTAATGAAGTGCAAATCTCCACCTTTTCTCCAAAAGTCACCAGTTTCAGGATATATTAAAAGAGTTAGAGCTAAAATTTGAGTCAAAATCAGGGACACCCCAGAAATTCAGGGACCTATTAAGGTATATAATGTGCCACTCCACCTTCTGGACCCATGTTAAAGCTCATCCTGCATTTGCACACAGTTGCAAAAATGTTGATTTTGGGACATTCCCGTTCCTGCCAGTCCCATGTTAAAAATCACCCTAGAGTTTCAACAGGTAGTATTCTGACTGGTTTATTTGGGGGTTAATGTCATTCAGTAAATTTGTTTTCCTTGATTTGACATTATTATACTCATTTCGGTTTTTGTCCCTTTATACATATATACATAATATAGATGCACATTTCTCATTGATATCTTCACTCCTGTCTCTATTCTATTCTCTCACCTCTCCTCCTATCAAACTGAAATATCACCTATAAATCTATCTCCTACTCTTACTCACCCACTTAGAAAATTGGAAACTCACTACACTATTTCTATAACACCCTATCTATTTAACCCATCTAACCTATTTTTATACAAGATCAAACTAGTCCTCCACCTACCACACCCACTCAAAGCTAAGCCTAAATTATGGACCTACAGCTCTAAGATACCTACACTGTTACACATCACCGAAAGTACATTCTTATCAAAAGATATTCACTCCAACCCTGGCCCTCTTCCCCCCCCCTCTCAGAACACCTTCCAGACACCCCGTATCTCATCCTATGTCCTCTACCAAATGCTTAACCGTATACTCATTGAATATTCACAGCCTTTTCAACAAAGTCAGTGACTTTCACTCATGGGTTACTCATTACTCACCTGACATAATAATTCTCATTGAAACTTGGCTTAAACCCCACATCACAGACAATGAAATTCTTCCCCCTAGTTACAGTAGCTTCCTCCTGGTCAGGGTCCACAACAGAGTAGGAGGTGTAGCTATAATTTATTCTGACCAGCTTAACCTATCTCCTCTGTTCATTTCATTACCCAAATTTCACCCTGCAGAACTCTTATTAGTAAACTGCAAACTTACAAATCATACAAAATAATGATTGCTGAATTATATATACAAATCCAGAAATCAAACAAAGCCACCACCAGACCAGACACATTCACTAAATCTTTATTATAGAACAGAGAGATCGAACCAGTTTTGGCACAATGCCTTCATCAGTGATAATGCAAAACACAAAGTGTACTGTTTAAATATACAAACAACCTCACTTCCTGTGATGTCATACCCCCCCCTTTTTATTTAAAAAGAATTTATTTAAAAATACTCTATAGTTTATCATTGAGCCCTGGTGTGAATAGCACACCTAACTTAACAATCCATCTTGTTTCCTTGTAATTAAGTATGGAATGCCAACCCCTCTTACATTTTCTATCTCTCCATACACTATCTATAATGGTAAACCTAAATCTAGTAGTGGGGTGTTATTGACAATGCCTATATACGGCATTTGTAATGTGTTTGTTGCGAATGTCACTCGTGTTCAGATATTCTCAGATGAAGGGGTCTGGATGTCTGTCCTACATAAAGGGAAGGACAGAGACAGCTGGCCAAATAAATGACCCATTCTGATCCACAGTTAGCATAAAAATTGATGTCATATACTTGACCCGTATTCTGACTGGAAAACTGTTTAGACTTACAAATATATAGGCATAAAGAGCAATGCCCACATGGAAAAAACCCCACTAGTTTCTCCCCTGTAATAGTTAGCTGATCACTAGGATTCCTGTTTGTACAATAACGTTTATAATAAGAAAAACAGGAACCCAGTGTCTTGCCCCTACGAAAGGAAAACTGACAATGTTCTGGCAAAATTCGACTCAATTCTGCATTGGCCATCAAAATATTCCAATGTTTACTAATCACATTCCTTAACAGATTAACATTTCGACCGTAAGTTGTTATCAATCTCAGTGATAACTTATGGTCGAAATGTTAATCTCATATTTCATAGACTCCATCAACAAATTAATCCAGAATAGCCAAACTTCTGATCTGATTATTCCTCCTTCTCCCTTAGGCAATAAAATGATGTTTTCACTCAATCTTGTCCCCACTGCCTACATAAAAATCAATAATAAGAAAACTTAAGCCATGGTTTCATTTGGCATACAATCTACCACCTGCCTTCCTAATGCTATCCGCTACCACAATAGCCTACCCTATCTCCATTCTTATCAACCAATCTCTCCAAGAATCTACAGTCTCCTCTACCTGGAAACAATTCTACAATATCCCAGTCCACAAAGAAGGCCACTCCACTGACCTCTCTAACTATAGACCCATAGCCATTCTGTCTTCCCTTTCTAAAATACTTGAAAAATGCATACACAAGCAGCTCCTTGGTTATCTTCTTCATAACTAAATAAATAAATAAGGGAATCTACACACACCTGCTCAACACAGCTTCTGCCCTAGCTGTAGCACATCCTTTGCTCTAATCTCCTTAACCCATATTATCTCACAAGCCAGAGACAACAATAAACTAGTATTCTGTCTATTTTTAGACTGCTCAAAAGCCATTGACAGTGTATCCCACCCCAAGCTCCTCACTAAAATGTCTGATCTTGGTCTCTCTAATTCTACCCTTAGATGGTTCTCAAGCTACCTCACCAACAGACAGCAATCCAACAAGAGGCTGTCTTCCTTTTCACCCTTCCTTCCTGTTAATACCGGTGTACCTCTAGGCTCCATTCTCAGACCACTGCTATTTAATATCTTCAGAAACTGCCTTCATATTTCCTGCTCTCAGTCTTCTCTCATAGATTAGTACTAAGCTAACTGCCCTTGTGGGCCATTGTAAGCCTAGCCAATTATCCCTTGTGAGACTCAAACCCTGCACCTTGTGTTTGTAAGGCAAACACCTTACCCATTAGGCCGCCCTCCCAACCCTGTAATATGCAGATGATTCCACTATCATCTGCATTTCTGTTAATCTTCCATACTTCCACACTATAACCCCAAACTCCTTCATCTCCATCGAATAATGGCAAACTGACATTCAATTTGCACTTAATCCAAAAAAATCATGAAAACTCTAAACGTCTCTTATTCCTCCCAAAATCTCTTTCTAATCTTAAGTCATCATTTACTATCACATCCTCTCACAACACTAATAAATGGGTGCTATCACTGTTGATCAACTAAAATTCATTCTCCACAGCTTACTCTATAGAAACAAAAAATTCCTTACCAAGGACTCTAGACTTTCCCTTGCCTCTGCCTATTTACTTCCTAGTAGTCCTCTCTAAAGTGTAAACTTGAACTCAACTATAACAAAGTCACTAGGTTTGCATCAAATCAACCATACAATTCAAACACTACCTTTTTCTCAAAGCTGTAAACTGACTTGAATTCCTTCACCACTTCTTACTAGCTCAACTGCTCCTTACTCACTCCATTATCAACAAATCTACCTCCTGCCCTGCTATCTCATCCCTCATCTCCTTCTATACACTAAATCATTCTCTCCACAGCAATGACTATCTTCTCTTGAAAATCTACAATCTACAAACTTCCTCTTTCCATCAAAACTATAACCAATACCCTCAACTCAAAAAAGCTTT
Source organism: Protopterus annectens (assembly GCF_019279795.1). Lineage (NCBI taxonomy): Eukaryota > Metazoa > Chordata > Ceratodontiformes > Protopteridae > Protopterus > Protopterus annectens. The sequence goes on along the minus strand of NC_056737.1, from coordinate 849,022,882 downwards.
AAAAGAGTCTCTACAGAACTTGTGGATATGCTCCTGCCAAAACCCTACCTAACTCTATCATATTTATATTTTATTTCTTTATTCCAGGGCTTGCCATTTGCTTTATTTCTGTAATGTATTTTTGGGATTGTTTTGTATGTCCTCAGTACTTATTTGCTTCATTACTTCCAGATTGAATTATTTTGTACTGTATGTAAGATTGTTCTAGAAATGTATTGTACTCTCCATATTTAACATCTGTTATATATCTGAAGCTATTTGCACTCTATGTTATTTGTACTCTTTTTTTTTTTTCTGCTTTTATAACTGTTCATTTTGGAGGTTTTCTCCCCAGGCCTCCACAGAAAATGGGCTCATGGTCAGTCAGACATACCCGGTTAATAAATGTCAAATAAATAAATGTCAAATAAATAAATAAATTACTTAATTAAATAAATACTTATACTTAGGTCTATCAGTATATCTATCTATCTATCTATCTATCTATCTATCTATCTATCTATCTATCTGTCTGTCTATCTATCTATCTATCTATCTATCTATCTATCTATCTATCTATCTACCTATATTACATGAAATATATTTCCAAATATACCACTTTCTATTGATTTAACACTTTAAAGAGAGTTTGATGGCCAGGTAGTATTAGGTTGTGTGTATTTGGCGAGTATATGTGAGGGGCTGTATGTGTAAGTGTGTGTCTGTCTAGGAGTTCACAGTGGGTTGGTAGGTGTGGTGTGTGTGTGTGTGTGTGTGTGTGTGTGTGTGTGTGTGTGTGTGTGTGTGTGTGTCTGCATATGTATGTTTGTGTAGCAGGTCTCCATTCAAATGAACTCAGGATGCATTTTGACATACACACCAAGAAATTAAACTCGAGAGAGAAGCACTGAAAGTGAATCTTGGCATCCATGTGGAGAAACATAAGGGTTTTGACTCATAAGAAACAATCATAATTGCTTGTCATGCATGGAGCTTTATATTCTCCATGTACCACTATCATTTAATGAAAAAAAAAGGAAACGTTTTAGGACTGCATAGAGTCTTACTGGTTTTCAAAGCCTTTGAAAGCCAGTTAAACAGTTTAAAGCTGTCAGACAGCAGGCAGTAATACAGTGTCCTTCTGAAGAACAAACTACTTTAACAGCTGTTAGACACTTTGCTCTGCCATACATCTAACATGTTTTAAAGCTGTTTTATCTTCGGCTGTTTTTTTTTTTTTTTTTTTTACTGTTAGCACTATCAACATGCAAGTCGCCAGCATGAGATCTCATCTTATCAACACTAAGGGGTATTTAACAAAAGCTTATTAAGGACCTTTCTAATGTCAGAAAAAATAGCCCAAAACAAGATTTGCTCTTATGAGCATTCGCTAATGTATGTATGCATGTATATCTATCTATCTATCTATCTATCTATCTATCTATCTAGCTATATATGTTGGTGTATAGTGCAAAATGTCACTGTCATTAATATTGACAGGTTGATGCAGGCAAACATCTACATGCTTCTGCGCATGCTCTGAGGTCACTGAAAGGACCATGCAAATTTTAAAATTGTGTTTTTGCAGGAGAGTAAGCTACCCTGCACCCTCACAGCCCTGCTAATTATTTATTTCAATTATGAGATTTCATAATCTCCGGAAGAAATGGCATATTCCCCAACTCCAGGGATTGTGCAATCTTGTACTACTGATGACAATTTAAACCTATATTGACTAATGGCAGTAAACCCAAATCTCTCTCTCCCTATACACACAAAACACACACACACACACACACACACACACACACACACACACACACACACACACACACGTGAGCGTGCGCACGCGCACACACACACACACACACACACACACACACACACACACACACAAACAAAAAAAAAAACAAACCTGATGCATGAACCAGGTGCACAGTTTCCACATCAAAAAGAACTGAAATAGGAAACCAGCACTCAAGATCCGCTAGAAGCTTTTACTGAAGTAATAAATCACAAAAGTGAAAACTGAATTAAATTCCACTCCGAATACAAAAAAGCCATGAGTAACACGTCCAAATGTAGAATGGCAGTAAGCAATAAACTGAATACAGACCGGTTTCACCCACTGGCATCATCAGTGCAGTACAAAAATGTGCAACACGTTGAGCTTTATCTCAGCTATTTAAAGCTACAGTACCTTCGAAAAACATAAATAACATAAATATGAATAATTAAATCAGTCAACTTTATATACATTAATAATTAGTTGATATTTATATCACTCTGTAAATAACCATATAGAAATATATATGCATCTCTAATACCATACATAAAAATAACAACAGACCTAAGTTACCCTGACAGTGAGTAAATAATAATTTAACCTACCAATACTCATTGAGTCTGGGTTTATACATAGCACCAAAACTAATAACCCATAATATCTCCTTTTGGTCCAGTATCTTATGGTTCAATATTTTAGATAAATCATTACCCATTACAACATGAATACCAACAAAGATAAAGATTCACATATACAGTTATACCAATGGTTGATTGCGTGTTAGGTTTGCAGTTGTTTAGTCAACCACATATGGTTAACTAAGCTGCTAAATGAAAGGTGTGCGAGACTGCAGAATTTCTGGGGCTGAGAAATTTGTCCATACCCAGTGTTTGTGTGGTCTTGGAGATAATATATATAATTAGCTGTGGGTGTGGTGGGCACAAGCCCTCACCTTGAGGGTGCAGGAGGGGCTTGCCCTACTGAAAACATGATCTTTTTGAATTAAAAAAAGAAAAAAGAAAAACTAAAAGTTCACATGTGCTGAGGCTGTTTCTGTAAGTATCCATACTGTTGTGTCTGTGTCAGTGCTTTACCAGTTGACAATGAACGTCTTCACTAATTTAAAGTATGCACACACACACACACACACACACACACACACACACACACACACACACGTGTGCGTGTGTGTGTGTGTGTGTGTGTGTGTGTGTGTGTGTTAAAAATATAAATATGTGTGCGCACACATATATATGTGTGTCTGTGCATCATGCAGATGTGTTATGATACTTCCAGTGCTGATGTTCAATGTATTAGTCTTATGCATATCACAAGAAAATGTGAGTAGTTGGACAGCTTATTATATAATTTAGTTAATGAAATAAGAGGAACCACCATGGATTTAAATAAATAGAAATCAGCTATTTTTAAAGGTCAGCAATCATCTTGGATTTGTTCCAGATTTTGAGGTATAGAAGCACTTAATTTAGAAGTCTATGTGTTGTTAGGTTACACTTTTACAGTGTTGTTGTAGAAGAGCAGTTTGCAGACTGCTTAAAACAGAAATATAAACTATCATAAAACATTCTATTGTTATACAAAATGATAGGCAATTTACTGCTTTATCATTTGAAAAGGAATGCAGATTTACTGTGATACATTATATATGAAATGTAAGTCTTAGTTTAGAAGTAGACAGAAGGCTATCTCATTTTTATCCACTGATAGCCCAAATAACTTGTAATTATTGCCACATTATTGACTGTGCATGCCTCAACTGACTGTAAAAAAATAATCAAAATAATAATATTAATGTCTACAGTAATGTATCTCAAGTGAGGTTCACATGAATGCACAGCAGCCACAATAAAGTATTCCAACTTCTTTCACCTAAATATGCACTTGTCTTGCAAAGCAAGTTTGCTAACAGTTTAAATTGAACAAATAAGAAAAAGACCAGTTACTTTCATCCACAGATGGAAGACTCCTAGTAGTTATATCCACATTGTTGACAGTATGTACTGCCGACATATACATGATTATGATGAAATGATGGACACAGTAATGTATTTCAACTTTGTTTCACACAAACAGTAAATAGGATGTACTTCAACTTGCTTCACACAAAGAAAAGTTCCTCATAAAATATATATTTACAATGAACACCAATAAAAAAATAAACATTTTAAGCATTGCTTAGCAGGCTGTATTGTGACAAATAGTAAAGATGTTTATCATATATTTTAGAAGTTATACTTTTTTACATAAGTCAAAGACATGTTAACATTATTATTCCTGCAAATTCAGAATAATAAGCAAATGGTAATATGCAGTCACTTAAATTCACAGGCAGCCTGCCTCCATGTTCAACAATTATAGCTACTTCACTGTTTCTGTACACGTCAGATATCCAACAGAAATAAAATAAAAAGTAAAAAATAAAGGCCCACAGTTATATTTTCAACTTCTCTTCACACAATTGCTCACCAATGCTAATTAAGTACTCTAACATTAGTCATTGGAAGCCCTCAAAAATCTGTATTTGTCTGTCTGCCTGGAAAGAAAAAGAAAACTAATCTTTGCGTATTGTCTTCCTGTCACTGCTGTCTCTGTGTCCATAGTGGTCATCTCATGCACTTTGAATTAATTGGTTACAGTTTGCAAGATTTTTACTCCTTGACATTCAACAATCTTAATTTGAGTCAGGTAATTTGTGGGCATGATGGATGAGATGTAACCGAAAGCCCACAAGTTCAATGATCCAAATGAGGTATACAGCATCTCCTCCACAGATTAGTGAAGCTGAAATTGCTACTAACTCATTAACACCTACATAGTGTAGAATGTCATGCTTCTAATAGCATAAACACAGCTTGCACTCCTGGGCATTTTCTGAAAAATGAACTTACAAAGCATAAGATAAACAATCAGAAATATTTTGCAAATAGTAAGAGCTATTAACACTACACAAATAGCAATGCTATTGGTAAGGAGTATTTTTACAGTGATAATAGTACATTCATTGTCTTTCCATAAATGCTATAATATATTATAATGTGCATGGACCCCAACAAGGAAATTTGCATATATTGGAAACTGTACTACCTAGACATGTATTGTTAGAGCACATTTGTCATCAGATATTAGCTTTCACATGACATCAAGAAATTCCTCTCTGGTTGCATATTTATTGAGATATTCAGATAAATATGAAAACATATGCTTAATTGTATAATTAGCAATAAAAATAATGGCAAATATCTCTAAAGATGAGCAACTTATGTTGCAACTATCAATGATAGCTTTCTTCAACATCTAATGTTTCACCTGATGCCATGCAACAGTTTGTAAGTCACTTGTTTTTTGAAGACTAACTACATATGGAAATATAGTTTATATTCATAATTACTAACAAACAACTAGCAAAATCTCAGGTACAGTGTGATATAAATTTGTATTGGCAATAAATTTCCCTGTATTCCACAATGGCATATTATATCATACTACTCAATAACATGCTGGACTCTTAGTTATGAAAATATGAATAATTGACAAATGGTGATTATTTTTTCTACTGCAGCACACCCTAGGTTAGCAATCATAGTGTTGTTTTGTTAATAACTTTTTGCACTTTCTAATACTTCCTATTATTATCTGGAAAGTCATTTAGTTAAATAATCCGGGTCCAAAATCAGTTAAATAAGCCAGGTCCAAAAAAAAAGGTCTAGACACAAGAAAGAAAAATGGATGTGAACTGGAAATATACAAAAAAGGTGTTTTAGGCTTGAATGAGTTAACAGGAGTGTCGCAGGCCATTTCTTTATTTATTTTATTTTTAAATAAATAAATATGGGGGTTGGGATATAAATATATAAATAAATAAATAAAAAATAAGAGGAAAAGTCATACCTCAGCATGTCATTAATGGCTCCCTAGGCTATCCCACTTAAGTTTGTCACTGACTTGCCTGTATACTGTTCAATGACTGACTTATATTTCATTTTATTTTGGTGGTTGATAGAGGTACAGGTTAAAGCAGATTAAGTGTTAAATTCTTGTCTTAATAGTGGCTGTCTCAGGATAGACCAAACTGTGTTATTTTTCAGCTAATTTGTATATGTCTAGTTTTTTTTTTTTTGGTTTTACTTACCAAAAAACATGGAACTTTTTTTGCAATTTATTTTGAGTTTTCTCTCTCTCTTGGTCTCACTCTCTCTCTCTCAAAGAAGAAGAAGTGTTGTTGGAAGCAATGTGGCTTTTATTCAGTGTAAGAGGTAGAAAGACATTCTTTATGTCTCAGATTCAACACTTCCAACTAGAATGTATTGGAATAAATTACTCTGGGAATTCAATAAACTCTGTGTAGGTTTAGTGTGAAGCCTACATGGAGTTTAAATGTTTGTGTGATGAGCAGCAGCAGAACTCATTGCATATGCATGCCGTGCATCACATTTGCACGTAAACAAGCATGGTTTCTTGGCCAGCAACTGTGTTCCCAGCCAGGAAACCATGGAAAGCAATACAAACACCTGCAGACATGTATACCTGTTTACCTATGGGCAAACTAGGTCTGCAGGATTGCACAGAAAGCCACAATGACTACTAGGGATTTTAATAAAGCAATGTATACAGTCCAAACACATTACATGAAAGCATATACAGTGCAGAGTATTGTGGAAACCTGTTTTAGGCATACTGAGTAAAAGTTTTGCAACTTATCAGAAAGGGTACATAGACAGCATAATAAATAATTATTTAGGGGGTGTGTATGTGTATTAAAAAGGGCCACACAGATGAATTTTAGGAATGAACATAGGGGAAGAGGACAGGTGAAACATGGCAATGTACAGCAGATGAGAGCATGGCAATGTACGTACACCTCAAAGACAAGACAGTTGTAACATGAACACTAATCACATATCTATATGATATAGCACACATTGCTGTGTACACCTCCTGCGTGGATATAGTCATATCATCACATAGTTATTGCATATTGTGACTATCACACAAGGTCACATATCAGTGGAGAGGATTCTTTGTGATTTAAGCATCCTGACATGAACAACGGAGAGGACATTCATCAAGGACAGTATATACAAAAGGGGATAAGTGCATATTGTGAACCTGGGCAAAAATGAGTTACCTGAATATAAATGTCATGTCAGCATATGTCTCAGCTAAGCAGGATACATAGCAATAGGCTCATGGACAACAGTAGACACATGCACAATCATGGAAAATATCAGCATGATTCCACCATTAATCTGTGTCTTCAACATAACGTATCTGATTGTGATTATAAATGGTTCTGCAAGAACACAGTTGTACAACTGTCATGATTTGCCATCAAGCTATGAAGGGAATCAAGCACACCTTCCTCAATGTTTAACATCTTCTGGAGGTATTAGAAGGGACACTGTTACATTTGTATTTGAATTTATGAGCAATCCTGGCTATTTGACAGGTGTGTATGGCATATATATGGCACAATCCACACTGTCACTAGTGTAACCCATGCTATTAATGTTGTCAATCAGCTATGTACTTACTGTGTGCATCACAGGAACACATATCACGCATGCATCTTGTGTAACACCTTGAAAGGGGTTCTGCACCATCAACCAACAAAAAGAATACTTACAGATAAGATATGTGGGAGCTCACTATGGCAAATGTGCTACACTTAAGCAACTCATCCCCTGGAATATGTGTTGGGAGGTACATGAAAAAGGATGCATTGTACTCAGTTTTTGGTGTGATGAGGGCTGAGAGCTATGGAACTATAATGCCCCTTGATGTGGATGTCCTCCACATGCTCAGGGGTTGTGCTACATACAAGAGATTAGTCACCACTGTGGGCACATGCTGGTGGACATTCTGCATACCATCTATCTGAGAACACAGGTCACATACCACTTGGTCTGCTCATAGGGGTGTGCTATCTATATTATAATTAGCTTGTCTATTTGCTTTTATAATGAAACTATACCCCCAATGATTTCTGTTCATCTAGTGTGCCTCCATGGCTGTGCAAGCAATCCTTTGTGTGTGTTGATGCTGTCTGTATTATACTAATACACATCTGGGTTCAGTGATTGTCCACAATCTGCAGTCCTCCAAAAAGCTGGTTGGACAAATGATGCGCAAGTCAGTGCTGACATCTGAGATTTAAATAATTAATTAATTAATTAATTAATTAATTAATTAATTAATTAATTTATTTATTTATTTAACATTTGTTTACCAAGAATGTCCAACTTGGAACAAAGTACATTTTCAGAGGAAGCCAGGGGAGAAATGCTCCAGACGCATGTCTTTGTAACATGGGAGGAAACTGGAATACCTGGAGAAGATGAGAATCAAACTGGAGAACTTCTTGCTGTGAGGTGACAATGCTACCACTGCATCACTATGCCGTCAAAATGAACAAGAAACAGCCTAGCACAAATCCCTGAAGACTGGATCTGCTCACTGGACTCTAGCTATAAGTCACTTCACACACTTCAACATATTTATCTGTCATGTACGTCATCCAGTGGTCTATGCACTTGTTGACGTAGGTATTTATGACCACTTGTGACAGTTTGTCAGTAATACTCAAGTGTGGATTTGTGTCAAATGGCTTGGCTAGATCAAGTTATGCAGGATGACAGCATTGTCATCATGCATGCCCTTGTTAACCTTCTTGAGGACATCAAACAGATGTAATAGACTTGATGTAGCTTGAACAAATCATACATGGGTTTGACACATAGTCGAGAGATTACCTGAGTCCTTTTAGAGAAGTTCCATGATGACTCGTTGGTCTCTCACACAGATGAGGAGAGTCAGGATGAGTCGATAATGCCATGCCTCAGGTAATGATCACTCCCAACCAGAAGGATGGATGTTGATGTACACCCATCTGTTGGAAAATGTGCTGTGTGAAGGCTGTGATGAAGTATGGATCCAACTGTGTCTAGTTGGTCATGTTTTGAGTCATGCAATAGGCAACCTGTGATGTTGTCAGGGTCCATTGATTTTGTGTTATTAGCCATAGAGAGCGCACAGATGAGCTTCCCTCCTTAGAATAAAAACTGAGTAACGTTTGCATGTATACTTTGTATGATGGTCAGCGGCAATGGGGTGGGGAGTGATGTGTGAGATAAACTGTCAGCTAGTGGATTGTCAGATTGTCTATTTCCTCAGGTTGGGTATGTCTGGTGGCATCCACATAAGATCTGTGTTTAGTTCTGTGTTCCCCTTCACATTTCACATTTATTGGAATAAATGATTTGTAAAAAGACCTCCAAATACAACCTTGGTCATTCATCACATTCCATAAACTGTTACTATGCACACAGTCATTCAACTGTACCAATGTCATGTACTTATATCAACTGCACAATATATGCCTATATGTGTTTCATGGACAATCTGTGTTTGAGCAGCATGATACCATACCAGTATTCATTAGAGATCAGTTGTTTGTGGTTCATGCAGAACATTTCCTGACACAAATGCTAATAGTCACTAAATGGTGCTGCTGACAACCTCAGTAATCCTGGGTCTATACTGAATTAGCGAATGCTTAGAAAAGTGAAAGCTAATTCATCGACCCCTTTTAAGCGAAAACTTAAAATCTCGAATATCCAGAACAGCGATTTTTTTTCCCTGGGAAAAAAATTGCTGTTCTGAGAAACACACACACAACACAAGCACACCAAAAAAACAGCAATCCACACACATACACTTAAAATCCTACACCCTACACTAAACTGTACATACACTACTATCTATCCATTTACCTTAACCAAAATCCTAACCCAAAGGTCTGTCACTATCGCACTCTCACCTGACCTGCGCCCTAACCCTATCTCACCTACCCCGCCCTAACCCTAATGTCTGTCACTATCGCACACTCACATCACCCACGTCCTCACCCTAACTCACCTAACCCGCGCCCTAACCCTAACGTCCGCACAATCGCACACTTACCTGAACCCGACCCGTAACTTTCCGCAACAGAAACGGCCAACCAAATTCTTTCCCTAGGAAAAAATATGGTGTTCTGCAGCTTTGCTATTTTCAGCGTTCACTGTTTTGGGGTCAATATTAGAACATTTGATATTTTAAAACTTTGATGTTCTAATATAGACCCAATAATCCTTGGGTATAGCAACACAACCACACATGCAATGAATTCCACAAGGCTGCAACTGAATCAAAATGTGATACATTGGTTGTGTATATCACAGCATAACAACATGTGTATGAGACAAGACTTTTATGACCATGTAATTAATATGAATTTATATTGACATCTGTCACAAAAAATTTAATAATGGTATGTAGACACATGTACACCTGCACCATACTGCAAGTGTCACTGTGATGGCAGAATGTGAACTGTGTAGAAGGTTGAACTACGCCACTACAACACATGTCCTAACATGCCAACAATATATATAAAAGTATATCATCAATTGTCAATAGTTATCAGAAGGCATATTACTATAGCTGTTATATAAGGAGCATGTAATTCAATGTCAGCAATGGCGATCAATACATTAGCTCACATCACATATTGTAATACTCTCTTGTAGCCATACCTCAATACAGCACGTCAATGACAGCAACAGTAACATGTCACCTGTTCATAGGGTCATAGGACATTATTAGGCTAATGGCCAACATCACATGAAATCCTACCCATTATTATAACATGTAAAAAATCCCTATATCTATATTATGGAAGACAGTAAGACTATTGTGCATATGCATGTATTTGTTGGATTGCATTACATCCTGCCACTGTCCATATGGGATATGTACACCATACTATGACAGAATTTGCATCACATATGCAGTGGTCTGAAGATGGCTTGCAGAGGCTCATGAAAGGACTGCGCTTCATGATGTATGTATGCATATTTGACATTAGGGCATCCTCCACTCCTCTGGAGGAAAGATGTCATGTGGCGAAGGAAAAAGGGGGATGGTGGATACATGGGGTAACATTAAAGATTTCTAATGTGATAGTGAAATGAAGAGTGATTTCAAAGATCATAAAATGACCATAATGTACTAGCAACCACACACACACACACACACACACACACACACACACACACACACACACACACACACACCAGTAGACTGGGCCTGATTTGAACATTACACATGTGTAGGTATAGAAGATGAATATACCATGCAATGTCACAATTGCAACACCACTTATGTCTGGCTGTAACACTGCCACTTTGCACATTACGGAGGATGATAATATCATTGTATGCTGAGGGAAACATGTTGGGAGGAGTGCAGGACATGAATGTGGCGTCACATCCTTGTGTAATATTGCCTCAAAAGTGATAGTTGTATGTATAGACATGCAAGTTCTCTGCTGTCATATTAGAACCCCTATATCTGTAGGCAAAGCATCTTGCAAACACAGTAACTAGTGCTACTGCTACAGTACAGGTTTGTCTTATACTGTCAGATTGTATTTATTTATTTATTTATTGACATTTGTTAACCAGGTTTGTTCAACTGGGCTTGTAGCCCATTTTCAGTGGAGACCCAAGGAGAAAAGCTCCAGTAGTACATTTTTAAACAAGTACAATTTTAAACAATATTGATATAATAGCAGCTATAGCAAAAATATTCACATATGTTGGGTTACATGCATAAAAGTTAAAGTTGCATTAAAAAAAGCTTAGTAACATAATTTTACATTGATATAGTTCAATAGGTCAACAATAACATTTTTTGTTTGTATAAAATTATGCAAATGCATAGTAGACACATTGGAGAGAGAGGTGTAATGAGGTACTAAGTATGGTCCTATAGAGGGTACCTAAAGGGAAGGAAGATTAGGTGGGGTCATGGCAAGAGCAGGTCCTGGAATTGAGAAAATAAGCTTTTAGTTCATTTTTAAAGTGTGAGGTGTGAGAGACTGAGCATAAGTCAAGGGGAAGTTTGTTCCAAGCATGGGCAAGGGAGTGTTTATAGAGTAGTTTGCCTACTGACCTTATTGGGTGGTAGACATCAAGTAATTGTTGGTTAGAAGTACAGAGGGTCCAGGATGGGATGTAGATGGAGAATAAGGAAGATAGAGATGGACAGAAGAAGGTTTTATAAAGAATAGAGTGTAGCACATGAAACTGATAAGATAGCAGAAATTGGGGAAGTTCAAGCCATTGAAGAGAGTTTAAAAAAATGCAGTGGTGTGAGTTGTATGGGGAGTTAGTAATGAATCTGGCTATTTTATGGTAAGTCTGTTGGAGTTTGTGTAGAGTGGAGGCCTGGATATTGGTAAGAACTGGGGCAGCATATAAGAGGGAGGGGGAGGAGTGCCTGGCCCAGGGTAAGTCTAGATTCACGGGTTAGGAATTTTTTGTTCCGATATAGCAGACTTAGTTTCTGGTTTGTTTTTTTTTATACACTGGAGTATGTGTAGGTTGAACTTTAGTTTATCATTGATAATGACCACTAGGAGTTTTGTGTGGGTATCAGGCTGGATAGTTGTATTGTTAGAAGTTTTAATAAAAAAGGTGGTTTTGTGATGAGAAAGAGAACGAGGAAGGAAAAGTAGGAGTTTGGACTTTTTGGGATTTAGGTCAGTAGGTTGTGGGAGAGCCATTGTTCAGTGAATAGTAGGGCTTGTTTGGTCAGGGAGTGTAGTTCAGGAATGTTATTTGAGATGGATATAAGTGTAGAGTTATTGGCATACTGAATAAGGGAGGATTTTTTGCATGAGGTATAAAGATCATTGGTGAAGATGTTAAACAAAAGGTATCCTAAGATGGAGCCTTCAGGGAACACCAGTGGAGATGGGAAGGAAAGGTGAGGAGGATGAGAGCCATTTGACAGACTGTTCCCTGCCAGATAGGTAGCTATTAAACCAGGCAAGTACGGAGGGCGATAGGTGGAGATTTGTGAGTTTGGACAGTAGTAGAGGGTGAGAGACAGTATTGAAGGCTTTGGAGAGATCTAGAAAGAGACAGGAAATGAGTTTATTGTTGTCTAAGGTCTCTGCAATGATATGAGTGAAGGAGAGGAGGGCAGTGGTGGTGTTGTGGTGAGAACAAAATCCATGTTAGGTAGGGGTAAATAAGTGGTGCGTGAGGAGGTGATTGAGAAACTGTGTGTGAATACATTTTTCTAATATCTTGGAGAGGGGGGACAGAATGGCAATGGTTCTGTAGTTTGAGGGGTCAGTGGAGTTTCCACCTTTAGAGGGATAGTAAAGAAAGATTTTCAAAGGGTGAGGACAGTTGATTCGAGAATAGATCAATAAATTCGTATAGATATAGGATAGGCAATTGAGTCAGCAGCAAGTTTGAGGAATGTAGGTGATAGATTGTCAGTGGAAGGAGAGCAAGGTTTTAGCTTGAGTAGTAGAGATTTGATGTAAGTAATGGGAACTGGCTCAAATGAAAACAAAGTTGTGTTAGTGGGACTTGGAGGGGTGGGTGTTGAAGTAGAGTTTGGCTTAGAGGTTACCAGATTTTGGATGGAAGAGATAAAGTGTTTATTTAGGATGCTGTACAGGATGACATAAGTGTATACTACACCAAGATATTTGGAGGAGGGACTGACATAGCTGTGGACTCACATATCATTCTAAAATTGTCACCATAGTGATTGTTGAATGCAGACACAGTTGACTGCAGTGAAAATAGAACCCTAACTATTTACAGAACACAGTACTTAACACAAGCACCACTAGTGTCCAACAATAATTTATAATTGATGACATTAGCAGTGCCTGGAGAGAAGAAGGTGGTAGTAGCAGTGTCCCACATGCTGATGTAAAATTGTCTCTCAAATATCAACCAAGTGAACACACACACACACACACACACACACACACACACACACACACACACACACACACACACACACACACACACACACACACACACACACACACACACACACACACACACACACACACACACACACACACACACACACACACACACACACACACACACACCAGGAAAATGTTGGGAGCATGTGTACTCATGGATAACTGCCAAAATATTTGTACTCCATGAGACTGTAAGACTACATACACACACACACACACACACACACATAAAATGACTGTAGTGAGATTATAACCTTTAAGTACAACAGTTAAGGAATTCAGTATTTAACTCAAGCACCAAGACACAAGTCTGACTTTTACAATGCCATTAGTCAATTTATACTGGATGACATGATCACTGGATGTTTGAGAGAAGATGTTGGGAGACGTGAATGAAATGGATGTGTAGGCATGAACAACTGTCAAAATATTTGTATTCCATGGGACTGTAATGCTGACTATAGGATACACAGTTACATTCTTCTGACTACATACATACACATATTGACCGCAGTGAGATTAGAATTCCTACCTAAGTTCAGCAGCTAACAAACTCAGTATTTAACACAAGTGCCAAACACAAGTCTGACTTTTACAATGCTGCTGGACAATTTATAGTTGATGATATCATCATTGGATTTTTGGTGGAAGATGTTGGAAGACCTGTATGAAATGGATGGGTAGCCATATACAATTGTCAAGATATTAAAGTTCTGCATGGTACCAGACTGATGATACTAGGATACAGACTGATGTTCCTCTGACTATGCACACACATTGCACATACATATAAGACATAACACACATAATGTGGTTGCGGCACTAATCTATTACACATGTAATTATTTTGTTCCCGTCTGCAAAACACACTATGGGATGATTGCAATACCACTAAAGTATGTATTTGCCTTGTCAGAGTTATTTGCATAGGTGATGCCATCTGTTATGAGAGTGGTGTGCAAAGTGTGGATGTGGCATTTCCTATTTGTTTCTAATGCTCAGTTATACTTTAAGAGACAGCTTTACAAACTATATGCAAACATCTTTCAGGAATGTATGTAGCAGAATTGAGATATTTTCTGCTTTTTCCCAGTATGTTGTATACATTATACACTTAAATTTTCACATACAGAAACACATTTTTTTCGAGATCTTATTTGTGTGTTTATATTTATGAATAATTTCTGTCCACATTAGTACAAATATTAGGCAATCTGAATGTGTATTGTCAGTATAAAGATGTGCATGGTATATAACAAATCATTTTTGGTATTTATTCCTGTAGTCTAGTTGATATTTGGAACAAGTACAGAGATACCAAGTGCATGGGTGCAGGTAAAACATGACTACAGTGTAAATATGTGTTCAGTCATTAAAAAGTGCTTCCCTCTGGTTATATTTTCCATGGACCTTGATGGGATGAAGAATAACTATGCAGTAAACATAAGTAATACTTGCTTATAAGCACCTTCCATAGTGTACCAACAAGCAGCTGCTTTGCAAAGTGTTTGTATATGTGAAATACACATTTAAGGACTTCTAATTCAACTTGAGCTGTCCTTATCCATACTGGCTATGGTAGACACAGCTAACAGATACTATGATATTTATAATTAGTTTATATCAGAAATGTTGTGTCATAAATTGTCTAACCTTAAAAAAAATATTTATACTGCCTTCCCCGTTTGTACATAATTAAGCTACAAGCAAACACAGGCCTCTGCTTCATTGATAAAATTATGAGATTTCTATTGATTTGCTTTCCTATGCACAAACATGCTAAGCAAAGAGGAGCAGCAATCTGCTTTGGATAGTACTGAGTGTAAGAAACATACCTACTGCTTTGCTTACTCTGTGGGACCAGGTGTAAGAGCATAGACTTTTTATTTTGAGCCCAGATGATACAGGGTTCAAATCCAGTTCTACCTAATAACTGTATATATGTACTCATGGTGTAATTAATTAATTGCATGTGATAATTTTTTAAATGTGAGAGGGAATGACTGCAGTGAAGGAATGTATATAAACAAACTGTAGTCAAGTGATTTATGTGAACAGTGCACGTATGGAATTACATATTGATACAGTCATCAGACTAACAAAACAGTTTTATACATGAAATTTTTAATACGAGTGCCTTTATTCTACTTTAACTGTGTGTTTCCTTAGTGCAGAAGGTTTAAGCAGCATTATGCGGAGATAACCGCACCATGCCATAGGATGTGAGGAACCATTCACTGTCACTCGGGCATTGATGCGCATTGCCAAACTCAGTCCAAACACAGAGGATAAAAAGTGAAGGGCTTCACTGGGGATTTATTATTTAAGTGTGTGGTGTATGATTCTATGTTTTGACCAGATTAAAGATGTTAAAATGGAGTAGATAGGAAAGAGGTGAAATGGGGGGCAAACAGCTTTGGCCAGACTATTCCAAGCCTCAGATCTGTACTGAGACCAGGTATAATCCTCTTGCAGTAACCTTTGGCTGTGGGACTTTACAAGAAGTGCAATAAAATTCTGGACTCCTCAACACCCCTCATTTGAGCCCTACATTGGGCACCTTCCCTTCTAGCTCCAGACATGTCTGCTCAGGGCAAACAGTGACAGTTTAGAGTGTTTTCTCTCCAGTTCATGTTATCACATTGAATGCTAGAGGGCAAACCTGAGCAACCATGCTAACCACGTTTGGATGACTTTAAGTGGAGAGAAACAATGCCAAACACAGCGGAAGGTAGTTTATGAGCTAAGAAGGTAATGTGACAGTTGGAATTAGTTTTTGATTTGATGCTGCTGTGCCTCTTAGTTGATTTAACTTTGCAGACATGTATGGGAGTATAAATGTTATGATCTGACACATTTTTATGTGGCTTTAAATAGTGATAAAATTAATTTGTACAATGTGGGATTCAAACCTATGCAACACAAACAAAACATATTCTTCCATGTAGGTAATTTTTCATCCTTGCCAGACATGCTCATTAATTATATATAAATACAAATGAAAGAGTGAGGGGTTAACAATGTCTGTGTGTGACCCAACAAACATCTGGTTTATATATTAATGTGTGTATGAGTATCATTGAAGTCTGAAGTCCATTCAAGGGCAGAAAAGACAATTATAATTGTCTGCACACCTTCAGTGACACATTAATTCATATGAGCTCCAGTGCTATACATAGTTATTGTTTATAATTATATTTACATTTACATTGTTTTATTGTATATAAACTAACATTACTAAAACTGGGAGTGTACTACATTAGAACTCTGGCTCTGTAATTGTGTAATTGTAGAATCACAATTGTACTGATACCCACAGCTACTCATTAAATATATCTCTGATATCCTGTCTATGCTCAATGCACATGCTATAGATAGTTATTCCTATGTGTAAGTGTTTTTCTACTGTTAATTTTTATATAAAGTAAAGTGGAACATCAATAAGAAAAGTTTTAACATACATTTTCTGAAGGATTTGAAGTCTGAAACTGAAAAGTATGTCATTATTTAGTGATTTCAGTCCTCAGATCATCCCAGTGATTTGCCAGAAAACCAGACATTTTATGAGGAACAAGCCAAAAATATGAGCCAAAAATCTGGACATTCTGCAAAAATCTGTACAGTTGAAAGGTATGTGCGTCATTCTTATTGTTGTCATTGCTGTAAAAATCTCTCACCTTATACTTACTTACATTAGCAAGTAACAGTATGCAGGGGTATGCCATTCATTTATGTTCTTAGACATTTATTTTTCTATTCCAGGTTCAACATTTACCTTGGAAGTCTGGCAATTGCAAAAGTTTTAATTTGGGGCTCCTTTATCTAATGCTAGCAGTACACGGCCATTACATGGGTTAGTAAAAGTTGAGAGCATTGCCTGGCATCAGTACTACTGTATGTATGTGCATAGGATGAAGGTTTTAGCCCCTTAGGTGGTAAGCATGTGTGTTGTCTGTTGCCTCTTGACCAGTTGTGAGGGCATATTGTGCACACCTACCTCTGCCTACACCCAGTGGCTGGTGGTTCCTCCTCTGTCTCCTGACCTGTATGTGGCTGGGGTGACATTGCCAGTGGTGGTAGGATGTGTGTCCCTTCTCTTGGTGTTCCTGTTGAAACTGTTTTCTCAGAATAATATTGTGAAGCATGGCACAGACAGTGAAAATTCCATCAAATGTATGAGGATTGTACTGAAGGGCTCCCCCAGATAGCCTAGGCACTGGAATCATGACTTCAGCAGCCGAAACACATGCTCTGTGATATTTCTTGTTTGTATGTGTGCCACATTATAGCATTCTTCAGTTGGTGTGTGTGCATTTCTGATGTATGTCATCAGCCATGGTTTGAGTGCATAACCTGCATCTCCCAGTAAATGACCCTGTGGGATATTCCCCCTAGAAAACATCTGATATAGTTGAGAGTTGTGCCAGATATGTGAGTCGTGGTAACTGCCTGGGTTGCCAGTAAACACATTCAATAAGTATTCCCTTAGCATTACACACAACCTGGCAGTTAATGGAGGGGGAGCCCTTTCTGTTTATGTACACCATTCCCCTGCTCCCAGGGTGGTGCTTTGATTTTAACATGTGTACAGTCTATGGCACCCAAGACTTCCAGGTAGTATGCTACAGGGTAGAACTCTTGCACAGTTGTGGCTCTGTTCTCAGGTATACAGGGAAAATGTTTATAGTCACTGGCATGTTGTATCATAGCATTCAGGAACTGAGGTAGGATCCTGGATACTGATGCCTGTGACACTCCTCAGCATGTTCCTTGTTGGTCTCTGGAAGATTCCTGTAGCTAATATTCTAAGTGCTACCCATACCTCATTCTCCACCAGTACTAGTTCTCCTTGATTTGCCCTTGCTCTGAGTTGAGGAAGACAGAGGTTGCAGAGTGCCTGCAGTGTGTCTTTTCCCACCCTGTAGTGCTCTACAATGTCTACCTCATACAGACTGTGAAAAGTTGAACAAGGTCTAAACACCCTTTTCCTTTTTGGCTGGGATCTATCAGCAGTAGCAGAAGCATAGACTTGGGTCTGTTGCACATACACATGAATAAGAGCAACAGCAGCCCCTAACATATTTTGCTCAACTTATAAACAAATGTATGGCATCTATGTCCAAGGAAGTCATTGTTCCACTGTATTTGGCATTCATCAGACCTATCATTGAGCACAATGCCTCTTTTGGTATGTACCTAACCAGGCATATCCAACAATTGGAACATCCACAGAGGTTCCTCACTAAAAGAATACAGGGTGTAAGTAAAATGTCCTGTGCAGAGCACCTCAAGGCCCTATCCCTGTATTCTGTCTCCTACAGGCTTTTGAGGGGAGATCTATGCCTGTCATACAGGGCATTTTCTAACGATAGACCTCCTGCATATCCACAAAACAAACAGCACCAGAATTGCCTGTTCTAAAGACTTAAACCTTGCATGTGATATAAATAGCTGCTGCTGGAGACATAGGTATGTATCCCAGAGATTACCATGTCTGTGAAGCAGAGTTCTTCCCTAACAAAATTCAAATGCAGCTTGGACAATTGGATGGGAAACCAGAAATTCATCCCTGGTTTGACATCTATGTCTCTGATTGACACAGGTAACCTGTAAATGTTTCATCTCCCAAACCCCTGATTACACTTATCAAGGGTATCAGAACTTGTCAGAGATTTGGGATGCATGGCTAGGCTTAAAAAGGCCCTTGTGCTCATTAGTCTAGTAAACACCTATGAACCTATGAACATTCTTTCTGTGTAGACTAGTTCCCGTGGCTATATTCCAATAGGTTTTAGAATTTGCAGGCAAAATCTGCAATAAGTCTACATGATTGCTTTATAACTTGTTAAATACATCCTCTATCTTGGATTGGTTGATTAGCAAACAATCCAGCTGCTTATGCTGTAATTAGCATGCCATGATGTTTACCTTGTTTGTGCGGCTCTACAAGGTGTTTAGAGCCACTTACTTAATACAAAATGGTGCACTATCGTGTGTGTGTCAGGTTTAATGGAGTGTGTAGCCTTTATTGAATCTGTACCTACCTACCTGTTTTTCTTTAGCATGCATGCAAACAAGTAAAACATGTGTTAGGTGTTATTTTTTCCAAGCAATGTTCTTTAGCAAGCTAAAAATATATTTTATGGAAGTATAGTTGCTATTCTTAATCTATGTCTACTTTTCAGAAAATTAATTATCATTATCTAGACCAACCATTTGTATCTGTTAAAGTGTGCTTATGCAGGCATCTGATATGATTGTAAGCAATACAAAACTTTTACTCTTAAACTAAACACACTCAGACCATGACAAAGCAGTTGTAGTTGCTGAGGTTTGAGGTTCTTGAGAAAGTTAGTCTTTGCATCTTGACTGAAGAGTGTTATCTTCAATAGTACAGGGACTACCTGATTCTAACAGAAGATGCATCATTATTTGACAATCAGTAACAGCTATGGATGTGTAAATACATAGCATATTTGGTGCTCCCCAGCATGTCTACTCTTATCCTAAGCAAACCACTACCCTCATTCATATGATCCAATTAAATACAACTCTACCTTGTCCACACCCACATTTCATGCACACCTTACCTTCTTTTATTTAGCCAAACGTATCTGCTCTCCCTTACATCCAGTACCTTGAATTCACATGCACTCTGCTATAATTCTTTGCATCTTACTCTACTTTACCATCACAATGTAATCACCACCTCAAACTATCTTACATTAACTCCAGGCTTATCACCTTCTCTTCTACTATACACACAAACTAACATCGCACAATAACTTTACTACTGACCAATCACATCCCCTCACCTGTCCTTATCACAAATTGTAAGGCAAAACACCTAACCACATTGTCAAACCCCACTCTGAAATCAAAACATTTCCAACCTTATATTCAGCTGCACACACATTATACAATAACATAATCTCTATTTACACCTGATACTACATTCAAACACACAAATACAACTTTTACTATTTTTAAACCCACTATCATGGTTGACATGCTCCTCCTAAATTGCCTAGCCACTTTATTCTTAATTCTCAACCTCGCTACAGCTATATCTTTGCATACCCCCACACACCAATACACATCAACAACCTCCTCTAACCATCTCCCCAATAAACAAAACAGCTTCTCATGTATCTCCTCCCAGCTTTTCTCCTATATCCTCCCATATTATTCAAGCCACAAACTGGCGTCTTCACCTCCTATGAAACCACACTTGACACCCCAATGTAAAAGACTCAGAAATAATATCTCCAAACTTTGCAATAACCAGAAGAGATAGATCTAAAAAAGGGGGGGAAGAATAGCAATTCTATAGCCCTCTATGGTCAGCATCACACCCTACAGCAATAATATTCCCATCTTTTCCAATGCTGAGGTACTAATCTCCTTTTTGAATCTCAACATTTCAAAAATAATTTGCATAATTGCAATATATATCCCACCAGGTAACAATATACCAGTGTTGGAAAACATTTTATCCTGGACATCCCAAACTATAAACCTTGAAACAGTAATCTTAGGAGATGTAAATATAGATTGGCAAACCATAGCTTCCAACTCCCTCACAAATAGTATAAATCTGTATGTTTTCTCTCAGCTTATCAATGCTTCAACAAGATACAACAAATATCTCACCTGCCAGTCCACCCTAGACTGGATTCTAGTAAACCAGTCTGCCAATTACCCCTCTTCCGGTACACTGTCTAGCTCCCTAAGCCATCATCTACCAGCTTATTCCCTTAGAACAAACTCCCTACAACTAAGAGTACACACTATAAAATCAGTTAGGAACTCAACTCATTTTTGTCAGCATAAATTCAACAATTTCCTACAGGAAATAAACTGGACCCCCCTTAAACAACTACCCCTTAATGATACTGTACTATACTTTAATAACACCTTCCTTCACATACTTAATACACTAGCTTCCATTCATATGAAAATAATCAAAAAGAACTCAGCACCATGGCTCTCTAAGGAATGTAAACACCTGGTGAAGCTAAAGGACCTAGCCTGGTCAACTTGGAAGCAAGACAAAAATTAACACAATCATGTTAATTTCAAAACACTATGTAACAAAGTGACAAAACTAATTAACAGAGATAAGAAGTCATATTATTCCCAGCTTCAACTCCAGCATAAAATCAATCCCAATAAATGTTGGCACTCCATATCTTCTCTACTTAACCCTGGAAGAAATGGAGACTACACCCTATCACCTGATACCCCTCCACCACAAATAGCCAAGAACTTTAACAAGCACTTCATGAAATCAATTTTGGACCTAGTAACACCCCTAATGCTGGATCCCCCCACCCTTCAACCTATTCAGGTACTAACCCCAGGCCATCAACTACTTCTAACCCTGTCATTACTAACCCCCCCTACTCAACAAAATTTCATACAAACCCCATTTTCATTTCAGCTCATACCCACTGACACCACTAAGAAACTGCTACAAAACCTAAAACCCTGGTCTACCTCAGCTGACAATCTACCCTCATACTACCTCAAACTGCATGTTAACTCAGTCTCCTACACAATCAATATCCTTATAAATAGGTCTTTATCTGAATCAGAAGTACCTACCATATGGAAACAATCTCACATCACCCCCATCCACAAAGGAGACAACTCTTTTGATCCATCCAGTTTCCATCCTATATCCATCTTGTCACAAATATCCAAAATTCTCAAGAGAGGTATCCATCAGCAGGTAATGCAATATGTATTGCAAAACAATCTATTAACCAGAACCCAACATGGCTTCCGACCTAGCCACAGCACAGCTACAGCCCTATTATCTTTTACAGACATCATGAACAAGGCCAGAGATGCAGGATGCTATACAGCCTCAGTATTCCTTGATTTCTCCAAGGCCTTTGACACAGTGTCTCACCCCTTACTTTTGAACACATTGTCAGACTTAGGCTTCTCACATAACACAGTAAAATGGTTTCAGAGCTACCTCAAGGATTATAAACAAGCAGTAAAATGGTCCAATAAACTCTCACCCTTTCTCCACAACCCTACTGGAGTCCCACAAGGCTCCATCCTAGAACCCCTACTCTTCAAAATTTTCACAAACAACCTTCACGCTGCCTCTCACCCTGGGACCCTCATTCAATACGCTGATGATTCCACCATAATCTGCACTGCTCAATCACTACTGGAACTACTTTTTAAAACTCAACAGTCCTTTACTGTAGTCAAATCCTGGCTCCTGGCTAAGAAATGCCCAACTCTTTCTTAATCCAAGGAAGACAAAACTAGTACTCTTTCATCCCAAAAACACCTCCCCTGTCACTGATCATTTCAACATCCTTGCATCTGACAGCACTGTCATTGAAATAGTGCAGGAATCCAAGCTTCTAGGTGTTATCATTGACAATAAACTTTAATTTGACCCCCATATACAGCAAAATATAAAGATAACTCATCAAAACCTGGGACTCTTACATAGAAACAAACATTTTTTTTACTGCAGCAACCAAAACTACCCTTGCAAAAACATTTTTACTTCCCTCCCTTCTTTATGGTGCTCTTATCTTAACTAACTTACAAAATTCTACCCTAAGCAAGATGGAACAGGGCTACAACAAAGTTGCAAAGTTTGCCACAAACTCTAAATATCACATACAGCACTGTGAACCACTCCTAGAATTAAACTGGCTTGAACTCCCCAACCAACTTGCCTTTATTCAGCTATCCACCTTGCACAACCTTATTTCAAGCCTACTGCCTGCCCTGCACTAGCCAATCTAGTCACACCTTGCACACCAAATCGATACCTATGATCAGAAGTAAAAAAATCTCTTAGCTATCTCACAACCCACAAGAAAACCTGGTCAATCTCTGTATTCATACTCTCTCTATATACTTTGGAATTCACTACCTTTAGCTACTAGTTCTAAGGCTGGACTAACCCATTTCAAAGCCTCTTTAAAAAAGTCATCTCAAAAATACATGGCTCTGCTCCTGCATAGAGCCTGCCTAATGCTCAGGTCTTCCTCTTCTTCCACACTAGCCTCATCACCCTCTTCTGTCACATTTCAATCCCACACAGACTGCAAGATCCTAAGGCTCTTCTAACCCCTTCTCTGCTTCTATACTATATCCTTAAGCTACTGCTCAGGCTTTATTGCTTCTATTCTTCTTAACTCTCTCGCTCTGTCACTATCTATCTGCATCATTAACTTTCTCGCTGCCATTTTCCGAAATGAAACCAACATTCTATTTTTCATGTACTATAATAGTCAGTGTCGCACATTGCACTACCTACATACTATTTTTTTGGACAATATCTACATTATGCACGGCGAGAGTGACTATTATTGTCTGTAATGCTTTAACTGTATAGAATTGCCTAGATGTGTAGTAATATATTACAACATCTTGTAACAGTTTGTTCTTTCAATTTATTTTTGTATAGTATTTCTAATGTAATTTGTATTATATTGGATTATACTGTATTTGTATTGTACTGTATGTGGAGCTTTTCTCCCCAGACCTCTGCTGAAAACAGGTTCTGTAGACCCAGTCAGACCACCACGGTAAACAAATGTCAAATAAATAAAAATAAAATAAATATTGTACATGAAAATGATGTTACAGATACAAATTCCATTGAGTTTTTAGTTATTCCCACACATAAATAGTTTCTGCTCAGATTTCAGATAAACTTACAACACATGAAATTCATCAATTCTATGCAACAATAATTTGCTACAGTATTCACACCCATACATAGAAGACACACAGAACCTTAAGAATTTAAAGTAAATGATGACTTGCATAAGCACTGAGGGATAGCATTTAGAAGAAGCTATGTGCTACATTTAGCAGATACTTTTCCTGAAATTATAAATAGTCAGACAGAATGCAAATTTGTATGGTTGCAGTCCATACTAGAAGCACTGATGTCCTTGTGAATGGTGAATATTGATGTATAGAACAGATAGTCCTCTCATCAAGAGTTATAAGGAGAAGTAACTGTGACCTGTCAACATGGTGTTACAAAATAGGCCATGACAAATCTTAAACAAAATAGAGTTTCACAGTGGAAAGTCTAAGGTTAGTCATTGTTGATATAGGGTCAACAGTCTTAGGCATTTCACCCTCCATGACATGAAGCTAGATATACAAACTGGTTAATAATGGAACTACCACATATTAACTAAAATGCCTGCATCACCTCAACTATCTTCACTGTACTAACACAAACTCTTAACATATGACTCGGTACCTGATGCTTTATACAGAGTGTTCAGATTTTGGCTTTCTGGAAGAAGATGCATAGCCCCTGCCCTTCTTTGTCCTTATAGCTGTCATTAAGGTGAGTTCCTACACTGAAATAGACATTTACCACCCAAATGCTGTTTTTTAGACAAAAGCCCAAATCCCTTTGAACTGGGATTACTAAAAAATGCACAGTAAGGTGAAAATAGCACCCAACAAAGAATAAACATCTAAATAACTGCACAGTCTTGAAGCATTCATACATCAGCAGGACACTAAAATTTAAATGGTTACACAAATATAATTCAAATACATCTATTCTATTCCACAAATTATGTGGTGTAGTGTCTATCATTACACACTCTATGGCTTAAATTTCTCTCTACAAAAAAGATAATCTCATATTTCCAATCATTAAGAATTCTAAATTTTTAGAATTTTCATGGTTAACTATGATTAAATTAATGTGTTGGGAATCAAGTCCCTGTTTTGTAAAAGTAGGATTACAGACATTCCAAGAAAAGAAGTGACACTTAAAATGGCCGTGGCCTTAAGTTTTCCTTTCCTTTAATGGCAACTCTCCTTTTTGGACTAATGACATTTCTGTCATAGTCTTAGAAAAAACTTTCCTTTGGGATAGTAACAGTCTTTCACACAGAAAGAGCTTAATTCATCTACACTGACCCTGTAAAGGTATTTATGCTATTGGTCTTAAGACATATACTACACCCAAAGGCTCATTATAAGTTATAGAAACTGTGGCACTACTTACAGACATGATGGTCGTAGTTAGGGGAACACAAGAGAGAAACTTCACAGAGCTCAGAATTCTCCAAATAAATATATACCAGAGTTCTGAAAATGTCATATCCAAGACAAAGCCAACAGTATTCTGTATTCTATAAGAGGCAATAAACTTATGAATACATGGGTATAGATAATTACTATGAAATAGACATGGCCTAATATCAAAAAGAAAATATATACTTTTTGGGGGTTTGTCTTATGCACTCTCAGGCCCAGAGCCCCATTAGCCGAATATGCATGCTGCATATATAAGTCCTCTAGTTGTCTGGCACACATTTGCACACAGGGGTTTTCCCACTTAACAAAATTTAGCTTATACACCTGGGAACATCCCTTAGATGTATGCAAACTACCTATTAACTATAGCTGATTATGCTTAAGCCACCTGCCTATACCGAATATTTTAACAACTAGGTTCTTTCCTGGAATCCATTACAACCAAACACCCCATCTCTCCCTTCTTTCTTTCTTACTCAGTTCTTCCTTCTCTATCCAGTCTTCATTTTCTCTGTTTTCATGATAACACAAGTTTGATTGTGAGCAAGACACTCATGAATATACACAGCAGTAGTTTTAAGGTATCATGCAGTAAACCATTTCTTAAAGTGAACCTATTTAGGGAGTCCTCTGAACTTTTTACTTGATCAATAAGGCAATTTGTTCAGAGACATATCTTTTTTTGCAATAAACAAAGACCTTTGTCTTCTAGTGGAAGGGCAATGAGACATTTCAAATGACTGATGTTGAGCCAGATTTTTCACAAGGGGAGAGGCTAATGCACCTTATCCTCCACAGTGAACATGCACTCAGCAGTGACAGTAACTCCTTCTGAAAATAAAATTACCAATGATATTGTCAGGTGTAGAGAGAACAGCTTCCCTCAAGAAGTCAGAAAGGGAACTGAAGACTTTCTGGTTCCTATGAATAGCACTGGTTTGCAATTTCCAGACTTTTACAGGCTAAAGCAGTTTAACTTTAGACTTCAGTCTAGCAGATGAGAAGAATAAAAAAGTCTGCAATCCCATGGAGGAACATGACTGGCTGTCTGCATCTTCCATACATCACAGGGAGCAGGAACTATGTTTAAAATACTAAAATAATTTCAGAGTATATGTTTACACTGCCACTGCTGATGTTTGAGTATATAATTTCTGTGTCCTTTCTTTGTACTTAAGGTCGGTTATCCCTAACCCCCTATTCCCTATCCCAGAGGTTCCTCCGAACCAGAGATTACTAGTCTGCATATTTATTTTATGATGATTGGAACACATACTCTTGAAAAGCAATCCCAAATAGCCATTGGAAAATGAATAGTCCTACAGAAAATCATTAATTTCATTATATAGTGCTAGAAGGAAGATAGTGGAACAGGTTAACAGCTTCAAGCATCTGGGAGGGGTGGTTGAGGAGAAGGGAAGTCTGAATGTGGAGGTCAAAGCTAGAATCAGAGAGGGGTTTCAGCCAACTGAGACAGAGTGTGAGGGGTGGTGAACTACAGAAGAATGCCAAAGAAGCTGAAAAGTTATTAGTGGTGCAACCTGTAATGCTGTATGGTACAGAAATCTGGGCAGTAAGGGTAGAGCAGTTGAGCTAGAGGTGATGGAGATGAAGTACTTGAGATGCATGGCAGGATTCACATTGTGGGACAGATAAAGAAATGAAGACATCAGCTCAGAAGCCAAAGTATCCCTACTTGCAGAGAAGGTTAAAGAGAACAGATTATGGTGGTTTGTGCATATGTGCAGAAAGCATAAGATGATCTGGTGAAGAAGATTTCGGTCAGACAGTAAACAGGCAAGAGGAAAAAAGGGCATCCAGCAAAGTGATGGATGAATTGTGTGAAAGAAGACCCTTGACAGTCAGCCATGACTGTCGAAGAAAGCAGGATAGTGGCATTGTATCAAAGGTGACAGTTGACACAACACCCTAACAACATGTAGAAAATAGGAAAAAGGAGGTTGATGATGATGATGATATAAGACTCCATCAAACTCTAGAATTTATTAACTAAGTCATTTAGAATCTAGCTACATCTGAGTCTATCCTGTGTACCTCGGACATACAAGATTTTATCAGAATATTTGAGCAAACTCAATCACTTTCCAGATGTCTCATGACAGTGGTTGAAATCAGTGATGGTTTTAAAAGGCTCAAATATCACACAATTTCAGCTCTGGAGGTTCTACTTGTAC